>NC_068999.1:21791177-21793797 GCF_001194135.2 Octopus bimaculoides | reverse complement strand
CACACACACACACACACACACACACACACACACACACACACACGCCAGTTTTGTTTTCAAGACACCTATATCTATACCATGCATGTCTCTCAGGCATTTTGGAAGGATACTGAAGAGCTGTGGGCCCTTGAAACCCAAGCTGTTGCAGTATCTGGTCCGATATTTGGATGGTAATGTTGAGGACTTTGGCACTATGCAGTGGCGCCACGTTCTGGTGTTTGTGTAACTTTCAATGCTAAAGTTTAGTACAGGTCCTCCCAGGATCTTCTAGATGTATACCACTGCATATCTTTCCCGCCTTCATTCTAGGCAGTAGAGTCTTAACTTTTGCAGCTTTCCCAGTAGCTGATACGTTGCATTGAGACGATTTTCTTTGTAACTTCACTGGATTGCTTCAAGATCTGCCGTTAATTATATACCGTGTGGTGATTATAGTTGGGAGCAAGAGTCTAAGCGGCTGTGGACACATGGACTGAAAGTTAGGACATATGTTTTCTCGTTCTGAGTGTTCGGAGTATCCATTCAGCTAGCCGTCTGCATTTTATTGCCAAATTACTGGAAAGATGCATCATTACTCATGCCGATGCTCAGGTCACGCACTTATTTTGATTCAGAGATTGCAATTCCTCTTGGACCAGAGCATCCTGTCTGCATTTCGTTCAAGTTTGTGTGTTAGTAACGCCGGGCTTGGATTATTTCAGCATTAAACTGCATTTTATTGTCCTCAACTAACCTGTATATTAAGTCCAACTCCCGTTGCACATTCGAAATATTTCCAGAGACTTTTGTGTCGTCTGCATAGCTAGTAAGGGTGGCCTTTTGAGCAGCTGAGAGCATGTCTGAAAGGGCCACTATAGCAGTGGCCACAAGTCAGTGCCCCGTATGACGCCTATGGTAGTATTAGTGGTGGCCATCCTGTATCTGCTGCTGTGGTAGCCTTGTGTGTTGGTGGGGGTGGTTCTAAGTCTGTGCTTGATGTAACCAAGTCAGCTGCTGCACTATCTTTTGTGCTATTCTCAAAAAAGGCTTTTCCAGCTGCTGCTCTTTTCACATCTGGGTGAGGCTGGCTTGTTGTTGGGGCACGCATTACGTCTGCATATCGTATTTGAGGAGTAGACAGTGTACATTTTTTTCTTTGTTGCATTTGTTTTTGTCCTATTCCTGGAAAGGAGTACTGTTTTAGGTCATTCAATTTTGGCAGGGCTTCTGATGAGAAAAACGACAGTTTGCACCATCATCACCATACCAGCAGTTCCCATGCAGGTAAAAATCCACATATGTTTTTACTTTTCCTTATACTTTTGCACCTCCTATTTCTTTTGTGGTGGGGGGGGGCAGTCTTCTGTTTTGCTCCAAAGTTTTTTGTCTTTTTCTTCCTTTTCTTTTTCTTTTACTCCTTGAACTTCCTTGTTTCTGAGAGCTTTTGTTCTGTCAGTTATGATTTTTTGTTTCCTTCCTTTTTCAACTTTCTCAACACATCAGTGTTTCCTCCGTTTGTAGGCCTCTCAGTCGTGGCTTTGGTTTTGTTCTTTTCAAGGGCTGCTGCGCCCTGGAAGATTTTCTGTTCCTTTTCTCTTTGTCCACCTTTCTTAACATCATTGCTGCAATCTGTTCTCAGAATGGTGTCAAAAGTGTCGATGTGCTATCTAAAGAGAGCATAGAAACGTAAGAATTCGAGTTTCTTCTGCTCTATCTGGGCCATGGGTCTGGCGAAACCATTACTCTTTAGTACCGCTGCGATGATGTTGTTTGGGAGATCTCCATCGGCAATTTTCCAGGCTCGCAGAAATAATTGCAGTGCCTTGGTTGTCCAATTTCGCAACATCATTGCAGTATACACCTAGAGTGAGAGAGGGGGGAGAGAGAGAGAGTACGAGACCGACAGACAGAGAAGGTGAGAGAATGAGAGGGAGAGAGAGAGAATGAGAGGGAGGGGGAGAGAGAGGAAACAGTAAGGAAATTGGGATTGTATAAGTATTAACGTGCAGATATGCGTATGTGTGTATATCTAGACAGACAAACTTTGCAGGAAAAGAGGGGTAAAGAGAAGAGAGGCAAGGGGAAGAGAAAAGACAGAGAGAGGAGGAGAGACCAAAAGAGGGGAGAATAGAAACTCATGCAGACATACATACATTCGAACACACACAGACGCACACACGTCTATTTTCTAGTCGTGTTTGCGGAAACCACGTCTTGAGTTGGACTTGATATTTTGACGTCGGCAAATTTTCCCTTAAATTGCATATAGGTGGATCGAATTAGATAAATCGAGTATACTGGTCGTAATACTTGATATATTTAAACCAGAGACCACTTTACTTTTAGTTACTTCTATCTATTTGGAGGTTTTCAAATTTTTTTCAGGGGCTTATCTCCATACTTCCTAACACGCCGAGGTCGACTCTGCCTTTCATCCTTTCGGGGTCGATAAATTAAGTACTAGTTGTGTACTGGGATCGATCTAATCGACTAGCCCCTCCCCCAAAATTTCTGGCCTTGTGTCTAGAGTAGAAAAGCTTATACGTGTGTGTGTAGTCTGTATGTGTGTATGTGTGTTGTCACGAGTAAACACAAAAACATGTGTTTATTTGTTTTCATTAATAGGAGTCTAAATATCACA
>NC_068999.1:21782993-21787007 GCF_001194135.2 Octopus bimaculoides | reverse complement strand
AACCTTAACCCTAACCCTATAACTCATAACCCTAACCCTAACCCCAACCTAACTCTAAAACCCGAACCCTAAACCCTTACTAGGGAATAATGATATAATTAAACAGGGAATAACACACTTGACACCGAACAGCACTAACTGTATTCAACTGAATAGACGTCAGTGATTGGTTGAAATTACAGAAATACGACAACTTTAACATGAAATAACTTATTAAGAAGTAATTTTTGTTAAGAAGGCTAAGAGAAAAAGATGTTTTATATGACACATTCTACCAGTATCCCAAGTTTGAAAGTGTTTCGTTAAGAAAACAAGTGTTGCCCGTCAAACCATAAAGATCCGATTTTGGTGCTATTTTTTTGTAAGGGGAATTCCATTTGTAAAACTGAAAGCACAAGGGGAATTCCATTTGTGCTTTAAGTGGTACAAGGGGAATTCCATTCGTAAAACTCCAAGTATTTTCATAAGTTGTCTCCCATGCTTCAGCTAGAGTTGTGTTTTTCACTGCATAAAATACAGAATGTCCATAAAATTATCTTTACTATTTGAGAAAAACAAGAAACAAAAAATTGTGTGCAACCAATGGAACCCACACGAAAGTGTTCTGATGGTCCTAATAAAAGATAATTTGCTTGTGTTACTCTTTTTCTTTCTGAAATTTTCAAATAGTAAAGGTAAGTCATGGACACCCTGTCCTTACGAAGTTGAATGATAAGAGCCTCGAATATCAAGAGTTGATTTCTCTGGAAATAATATATTAATGTATCTAATCATTTCGAAATGAAAAGGGGGTATTTTTTGGTTATCTCATCCCCATTTTAAAAAATTGCCATTAAAAATTGGGTTATCACCCCACTAAAAAATTGAGTTTATGTGGCGACAAAAGACTGGATTAAAAGGGTTAGATCCTTTTGATTCAGTACTTCAACATGTTGACGTTTGGCCTTCACAAAAGGCATGGTATAATTTGTTATAAAAATGTTATCAGATTCATTAAGATGTTTAATTTTTTCAGTTTTTAAGTTTATTAATTTTTTCAGCTTCGTGTGATATTATGAGATTCAATACGATGTTTTATCTTTTCACTTTTCATGTTTATTAATTTTTTCCATTTTTTTTTTTGAGGGTTAAACAATTTTTTTAGTTGAGAGAAATAACCAAAAGTACCGATATTTCTCATAAAACCCTATGTTTTAATGGGAGTGAGATAACCAAAAAGTACTGAAAAGGGTTCGAGTAAAATTGAGTAACACTTTGGCACAAACGAAGAAACTATTAGAACAATTAAAAGATAGAAAGAAAATAATTCAGTGATACTATGCTTTAAATAACTTTAAAATACATCAGACGTACGTGGTAACATTAGGTTACATAGGCTGGTATATATATATATATATATATATATATATATATATATATATATTATATACACACACACCGTTTTAAAATTTTAATTTATGTGATGGTATAGCTATTATTCTTTTTCTAGACAGTATCATAATTTTAGTATCTTATTAGTCTTATATATTTTCACCTAGAATTTAAATTCTTTTACTAAATCTAAAATTATTTCAATTCATCGTATTTTATTTCTTGATGAATATTCCTGTCATATATTTCTTTTAGCGCTAATTAGCTTTACTTTTTGTCTTACAATGATCATTATGCTAATAATAATAATAACAACGCAAACACTGGTTCAATATCACTTCGTTATTGTTAGCGAATCGGTTAAATATCAAAACAAATAAGTAATCAATCGTTTGTTTATATCTTAATAGTGTTCATATTTAGTTGTATATAAGACAATGTCAGTTGAATTTTCAGGGAGAAAGATTAGTTTGAAATATAGATCGTTATACTTGGGGATGGTAATTCGTTTGCTAATTCATATTCATTTTACACACACAGACACATACACAAATAGTCATTTTCTGTTTGTATATTTCGTATATGCATGTTTGTGCGTGAATAAATAGGGCACTTGTATTCCTTTTGATAAAGAATAGTAGGGAATACTGTTGTGTCTGGGGAGAATCATTCTCTTTTAGTGCCTTATAATTTAACACTAACCTGTAAAATTTCCACTTATTCCCTTCTTTATTTTTCTAAAAGTTTCGTTGCGTCTTGCAACCTTTTCAATAGTTTTAACTATTAAAAGTTTGCAAGACGCAACGAGAATTTTAGAAAAATAAAGGAAATAAGGCACTAAAAGAGAATGACTCTCCCCAGACACAACAGTGTATGCTTCAACACACGAACTCACTTAAAGAATCTTGAAAACCAAATCCCAAAACGAAATAGTAGGAATAGGTTTAGTTAAACACCTTAAAAAGAAACCAAATCAAGATTGGAATCATATTAACAGTTATAAAAAATAATTAGTTTAAAATGTTACATTTATCTAAACATTTTAGGTCTAGGAATTATATATAAAAGCACATGCATTTTGTATTTGTATACATATATTTACATAAAACTTTAGTGTGTATATTAAAGTAAACGGTACATTTAGTTCTTGGACTGAAACTTTAGTTCTTTAATCAATGTCGACATAATTTGAGGCATTTGTTTATTGCCATTGTATTCCGAATTATCCGAACTTTGGAAGCCTAAAGAGGCAACATAGTTAGAGACAGCGGTTAAAAGTTTCATGATTTCATACTCGTTGCCATATTTCATTAAAATTTTACTTAGAGCTTGCATAAACCACGAGCCTCCTTCTTTATTTCCGAAAGAAGGATATTCATTACACGATGAATAAACAACCAACATATCTGCCATAACTGGAATTTTGGGTGCCCTTTCTCGATTCCTTAATAAATCAGCATCAGTTTTTTCGATCCCAAAATCAATCTTACTTCCACGAGATGCTTGAACAAAGAATAATTTAGGTACTCCTGTTAAAGATGGACAACAACCGGGTCTCAAATAAGAAAGCAATTTGTCTAGTTTAACAACATCGTCGTATCCATAGATAAGATCGTCTGAGTCACCGTGACTTAGTATTGCACAAATAAAGCAATCAAGATCAGGATGAGAATTTTTTTTTCCAAACTGTTTCAAAGCGCCACACATTTCTTCAGCTGTTGCATCTGTATAAAGATTGATATCATCTTTATGGAATCCAAGTTTAATTAATGCCTTTTTAAAATCTTCTGCATCTTTTGATGAGCCGAGTCGAGTTTTAAGTTCCGAGTGTTGGAAATTTTCATTGTTGAAGATGTAAGCGACACCTCGCTTTTTATGCGTCATGTCATATTTATTGAAACATTTCATTAAATCCTCCCCAGTTGATTGATGAAAACGATCATCTGTTGTGTATTCACTTACACATTGAGCATCCGTAGTAGTCATTATATCAAAGATGACCTGAATCAGTTTCCTGGTATGATATATCAAAGAGTAAAGTTATACTTTTGTATTACAGAATCACTTGGAACAATTACCTCTTATTTGTTAATGGGGTAGATTCGAAAACCCTTGGAAAGTGGTTAGTGTCTGTATTGCTAAGAAATAATCAAACGACGAATCAACACGATAACTCAGTGTATCTATGCATTTCCCACATCAAGGGAGATGACTGTTACGTTTTAAATAAGTTTTTGGAAATTCTCGAAATCCGATTTATTCACTCAGTATGCAAAAATGTGCAGATACACGAAACAAGCGACTTTCTAACAGTCGCTCTTTCTTTAGAGTCATTCCAACCGAAACCATCCTTTTTTTTTAAAGCGTTCAAATCATGACCATCCCTTATTAAAAAAAAATGTTCTAATTGTGGCTATCCCGTTTTTCCCACGCTTTCTATTTATAACCATCACTATAGTTTTTGAAGCTAAAAGATCACTCGTAGAACACTCTGCCATTCTTCTTTTATTAAAGAAAACACTTGATAATGTAGTTCGAGGTACTTGGAAAAATTAAAGAAGATAAAAATAAAATGCGTTTCATCATCGGCCAAGGGAATTACAATTAACCTGGCACTAAGCAATTACAACGAGCGATATATTC
>NC_068999.1:21780504-21782178 GCF_001194135.2 Octopus bimaculoides | reverse complement strand
GGGTGAAGGAAAGGAAAGGGAAGAAGAAAAACGTTTGAGAGGGAAGGCGTGACTTTTGTATCAGTGTGACCTGACTTGTTTGGTCTTTGTTTTGTTTTTTCCCACTTAGTGACTTTTTGGGTGGGAAAGAAAAGGAATTTTTGTATTCAAACGTTCAAAGTTTTTAATTGGAAAACCAGGTGTTGTTTTTGATTTTCTCCAGTAAGAATCATAGTTACATTCAAGGTCTTATCTTTAATTCTTTTGCATTTATTAATGTAAGGGGGAGAGAATGGTTGTATGGATGTGGATAAATTTTTCGATCCACAGTAACACAATGACTACCAGTAACTTTTCTAATACTAGTTTAATAACAATAACATCCAAACTCTCTCATTATACATCGTAATGCTATTTCAATAACATTTAAAGACTCAACATTTGTAACTCTATTTCAGTTACACAAAGCACAATAAACATTCAAACGCTCTCAATCAGAAATAAAGTTTATTCGTAAAAATCTCAACAGATTTCGTCATTTTCTTCTATGTACAGCTGTTGACCTAATCCCAAGATTAGCAGCCATATACAGTTCGTAGCAGCCACATTTTGATTCAATACCAATACAGCGATTTCTTTTGGTTGTGGCTGTAGATCCCCAAAAAATTTTCTTGTGTTTTCTATTTTGAGTTTTAAGTAATTTTAGGTTTACAATCAAAGAAGTAATGCCATTGTTGTGTTTATTTAATTAAATATCAAGTTCCAATTCCATCGAGGTTGACTTCACCTTTCATAACTCCCTTGAATATACCACCGAGATCTTGTATATATAGCATAGAAATCAAGATGTATAATTTATTTAAAATAGTTTTCTTGGGACATAACTGCAGATATGTGTTCCGTACCTTGATAAAAAAAGTTTTTTTAATGATTTTCTTTAAAATATATAGTTTTTAATGAAATTTTCACGAGATATCGGAATTTATTGCGAAAAATGTTTCGGGTAAGGGATGGAAATCAGGTTTTTGGGTAGTTCTTATAGGCGCAGACGTGTTTGTGTGATAAGTCTTTTTTTCCCCCCCAACCACGTGCTTCCTCGTGAGTGGATTTGGTTGATTGAAAGAAGCTCGTCATGCATACACACACACACACACACACATATATATATATATGGGAGAATTTACGAAAAAAACAACAGACGAAGACAGGTGGTGTAAACAACAAATGGATGTATTAGTTTAATGCTCGGGAATAGAGAAAGTCTTTGACGTTTCGAGCCTACGCTCTTCAACTGAAAGTAACACGGAAAGAAACAAGGAGAAAAAAATATAAATGTAGTGGTCAGCGATCTATCATGATATATATATATCCAGAGCTGGGTACCGTTAATCGAAAAGTTAACTTCGTTAATCGTTAATCCGTTAATTCTTTGAAAATGTAACGGAAGTTAAAGTTAATTTTTATTGAAAAAAGGCACAACTAGCGTTTAATACCCCCACAAACTTTGTTGCCTCATAACTTCCAGAATTTTGGAAACTTCTTAAGGAAACTTACACCAAATAATCGCTTATATCCTGTGAAGATTTGTTGGAAAAACTTTTCGATGGGTTGAAGAGAGGGATTTTGCAAAATTCACAGGGCCCGACATTTCCCCCCTCATAACATTCTGGAAAATAGGTATTTTCTAATGAAATT
>NC_068999.1:21775844-21780375 GCF_001194135.2 Octopus bimaculoides | reverse complement strand
CTTCAGAATAATGAGAGGCACCTTTTGACGAAAAAAAGAAAAGAATTTTGAAAATTTATTTTGTTTCACTCCTCACCCCAACAATCCCAGTCCAAAACGATTTCAGCCACTTTTTTTTATCACTACGCACTTAAAACTCACGTTTAAAAAAAAAATGTTAATAATTCCAGAGGAAAATGTGTGATTTAAGGAAGATATGGTTGTTGTTTCTAGCACATCCCAAAACCCCCTCCATATTTCTTTCCCACTCACACATCTATTGATATTTTTCAATATTTTTCTCCCCATAAACAAATTTTATGGAATGATGATGTCAAAGTAACATACGTATAGTCCTAACCGATCGAAGCCGTGTTATGTGTGTGTGTAAGAAAAAAAACCCACCTAAAAACATCTTTAGTGTTCATATTAATCTGTCAAATGTAATGCTTATTTGTTCACGTTATTTTGAATTATTCAGGTTCAAGAGGGGTGTCCAAAATATTTGCTTGCAACTTAGCAAATTTTTTTACATACAGATTTGACATTTTATCAGTGGGTGCTTTATATACCTCTGGTTTTTAGTTATGTAACTTTAGCTGATCTTGCTGAGTAAATTTAACTTTTATGGGCAGGTAAATTTAACTAACAGGTGTAAAAGCAACAACATTATGGATAAACAATAAAATTGAAATTCTTAATGCATCTTACCTGCTTTATTTGTTACAAAAATTATCCCAGGTGGCAACCAACAAAAATTTTGCCACTTTTCAAGATGAGGTACATTAATTTGAATTAATAAAAATACAGGTATATTAGGCTCAAGATTTTATTCTTTTGGTAAATATTTCGTACCTCGGTGTGGAATAATTTTTTTCCACAGTTTTTTTCGGAGGCATTCAAAGTATCTGACATCCAAAACCGCCGCAAGGCTAATTTTTCTGGAAAAGAAAGGCGGGAGGGGTGGTGGGGACCTCGACGTTTCCCACCAAGAGAGTTTTGTTTCGCAGGCCTTTTTTTCTTTTCCAGGTTATTTTGCATGCGTTCAACGAATGTGACATCGAAATCACAGGTAAACGGCTCCTTTTTCCAGAAAAGGAAAGATTTGGCTGCTGTTTCTAGCATGCCCTGCTACCAAGTAACTGCTATTTGCGTTCACACCGAAATATTTACCAACTTTTTTCCTTCCATTAATTTCTTCCACTTTATAGAATTCTCTGTTGACATCCACCTCAGCGAGGTCACGGATCAAGTGGAAACCCATCAATCATTGTTCCCTCTTGACAAGACAAAGAAATTTCTCGCTGTATTTGCAAGCAGCACGCGGGTGGATTTGGTTTCAAATCCAGGCAGGGCCAAACGAGGTCCTACAAGTTTTTTTATGATAATAAGTAGCGTTATATTGTTGCTGAAAGAACGATGCGTACAATATTGAATATGCTAAGACAATCTGAAAACAATAGAAACTTTTAAATGTTCACCGGTTTTTATAAAATTTTTGGATTTACGGATTTGAGTAAATGGAAGCTAAATGTAACGGTAGTTAATTAGCCCGATAATGATTTTCAAAGTTAACTTAAAAGTTAAATCGTTAATGAAAATGTTACCTTTGTTAATTAATTCGGGCCGGGACCTATGGACAATCACCAGAGATCCCTGGCCTGGCAGTGCTCTCGAGAATCATTACCTACTCGGGATAAGCTCTACAAGCACGGTTCGAGACACACCGGACCGACTTGCCCAAGATGCGGTCAGAGCGACGAAACCGTTCTGCACGCACTCGTGCAGTGTCCAACCATTTCGGACCTGTGGGCTTATGCCCAAAGGCTGCTGTCACGTGTGGGACGTGTTAGCCTGTCGGCCTAGTCTATCGTGACAATTGCTCCGCCACTTCCCTCAACCGGGAAGGCAAAGCAGTCTTCATCGTACTGGTGGCCATGGTGAAAGAATGTGTGTGGTGGACTCTAGCGAAAGGATTAGAGACAAACACTTACCTCTCTGGCCAATCTCTCATCAACTTTTTCAAGTACCACTTGAAAAGGAAGGTGAGAATGGAGAGACAGTTTTTGTCTCGTGAAAGTTTCAAAAAAAGGTGGGTGAATGTAGCAAAGATGGTGCGTGCGAATGACGAAACCATTTTGAGCATGAACCTGTAAATCGATAAAAGAGAGAGAGAGAGAGAGAGAGAGAGAGCACTTTGCTCTCATGTGTTTCATCCTTCCTTGCCTGAGGTTACCGTGGTCTTTTCCGTAGGCTTTTCTTTCCACGGATAAACCTAATCTTGCTCTTTACATTTTTAAAATTCTTCAGTGACACACGATCCCTTTTGATCGTCTTTTCTTTTTCCGATCCCTTTTGATCGGAATTTTACTATTTTTTTCTCAATTTTTACCTTTTTGTTTTTCATTTTCACAAAGAAAAGCTCTACATTTGTATTTGTCCCCTCTGTGTGGCCAATAAAGAAAGTTATCTATCTATCTATCTTTCTATCTATCTATGTGTCTGTCCGTCTGTCACCATTTTATTCCTTCTGGAATAATACCAATGTTGTCTTCGAAACATATGTCGGAAGTAAATGAATTTGAATAACACCTGCGTTTAACTCCATCTATTTATTTATCTATATTATACAAAACATTTCACCTAAACCTGGAGTCTCTACCTTTTTAAAGAAAGATTGTTACATCCTTGTTACTTGTGTGAATTTTTGCTACCCTGGTGACTGTATTTTTTCGCGTTATTTGTAAACACTGGAAAAAACACATACATTTATATATGTATGTATATATATATATATATATAACGGTCCTCTTTCAGTTTCCGGTTACCAAATCCTCTCACATGGCTTTGGTCGACCCGAGGCATTAGCAGAATACACTTATACACCTGCCCAAGGTACTACGAACCCATCTCCAAACCCATCTCACTTGTGGGATGACTTTCGAGTGTTTCGAATTCAGAATCACTTTCTTTGCACAACTCGGCAAACAGATAGGAGATGAGTGCATTCGGTTTGATGAAGTTCACTGTTGTAATCACTCATCAGGCATGGTTTTCACTATGAGTGCTTGTCGATAAATCGTGCAGTGTATACCAAAAGCAGTTGGGGAATTTTCTTTCACCAAAGTCTGAAAACTGGAACGGCAGCCGAGTATCTCCGGAGCGCCATCGGTGCACACGTCAATGACATGATCCCAGTTGATACCATGTGCCTCAAAAAATTTGTCCACTTTGTTAAATGTTTCTCTTGCGGTTGTTTTGGTGCTGAGGGTTTCGCAAAACAGGAATTCGTCCTCCAGGTGATTGTTATGTGCATAACGTACATAGGCGCAAAGTTGGGCTATGTTGGAAACATCTGTCGTTTTATCAAGCTGGATCGCGAAAAAATTCAAAAGTGAATTGTGACGCCTAGAGATCAACTGCGATAGAATGTTATCAGACAGGTCATTTATTTGCCTGTTTACTATTAGGGAGAGAGACACGCTTCAGCTTCTGAAGTTCAGAACTTCCTAGTACATTCAATATGATATCTTTGCAGCAAGGCAATATAAACTCTTAGCCGATTTTGTGAGGCTTTTTCACAACAGCTTTTATCCCTGAAACCTCGTAGGACGCTTTCAAACCAACCGTAAATGTTCCGTGTCATCAAGTCTGGATTTCGTCAATCTGTAGGCTTCGCGTCTGAAGAAGTCGACATCTCTATTTATTGAACTGGGATGCTTCGTTTGTAAATACCTCTTTAACTTGCTGGGCTTTTGTGAAGTAGACGCCAAAACCTCAGAGCATAAAACACTCTGTGGTTTCCTTATCTGCCAAACTTTATCACAGTAACACTGAATTTTTTATTGTATCGACCGGAACGGAATCCCATGGCACAATTATAAGAGCATTGAATAACTTGATTTTCTTAATCTGATCAATGAAATTAATATCTTCCTCGTTTATCATACTTAAATTCCTTAAGAAAATTTTCTGTAAGAGGGTTTAAAAGAATGTATAACACCTTCATTAATAGGCTGTATTTTTGATGTGCAATTCGCCGGCAAATAATGTAGTTCTATATTGCTCAAATTGATATCGATGCAATGTCGAGTATTGTCGAGCAAAAGAAGTATTTTCCTATTATATGTAACCATGTTTCATTAAGCCTTTTCAACCAATCGCTAATTATAAAACCAGTCATCCAAGATTTTCCACTATGAGTATATTCTAGTCCCAAAGCTTCCATGTAAATATCCTTAAAACCCTGCGGAGATTTGAATTTACCGATTATAAGAGGCATTGTTTTCCCACCAGTTCTATTCACACAGAAAGTATTGAAATGCGATCTTTTGAAAATATTCCCGAGGCTTGTTCTTCTGTGTTGAGAACCAGTGTACTTTTGGGAGGACATTTATATAAGACTGTTTCATCGCAATTAAAAATATCTTGAGGAGAGTATTTTGGGGATTTTAAAAAAAAATCAGAGAATGAGTTCTTTATTACAACGGGATTTATTAGTTCTTCTCCGGAAATTGTCCTTGATTTTATGCCGAAATTTTCTTTAAACCGT
>NC_068999.1:21772328-21773261 GCF_001194135.2 Octopus bimaculoides | reverse complement strand
CACACACACACACACATAAATATATATACGACGGGTTTCTTTCAGTTTCCGTCTACCAAATCCACTCACAAGGCATTGGTCGGCCCGAGGCTTATAGTAGAAGACACTTGTCCAAGGTGTCACGCAGTGGGACTGAACCCGGAACCATGTGGTTGGAAAGCAAGCTACTTACCACACAACCACTCCTGCGCCTGTATACATGTGCGTGAGTACATGCGTGTGTGTATTTATGTGTGTGTGTCTGTTGACAACCGATGCTGGTGTGTTTATGTCCCCGTAACAAAGCGGCTCGGCACGAGACCAATAGAATAAGTACTAGGCTAGGGTCGATTTCTTCGACTAAAACCCTTTATGGTAGTGCTCTAGCATGGCCAAAGTCTGAAACATTAAAAGGAATAAAAGAATATAGGTAACTATAGAAATATTTAATTAAAGACAACATTTAAAAAAAACATTAATTTTAAAGATGTTATGATGTACACATGTCATCAAAACTGCAATACCATCTCTGTAACATACAATAATTCGTCTTCATTTAGTATTTCAAGTAAAACAATTTCGTTTGTATACATAACTCATTGCCCCAAATGTACCCGATAATTTACACTACAATCAGTAATCTAATAATCAACAAACCCTTACCCTAAACCGACCTTTCCGATTTTTTTTTTTTTTTCACCGGATTCCTATGTTTTCGATGACGGAGATTCCGAACATGCAAAAAACCACATTTTCAAAATGTTTAATTCCCCACCAATTTTTAATTTTTAACTTTTTTTTCCCCCAGTCTTCGTGGAAAAACATGGAGATTTAAAATATGGGGGAAAAAGCAAATTTTAATTTACAAATTTTTAATGAAAAACTCCAAAATTGATCCGCAACCCCCTCGCCACTCCATCCCACTGTCTAAAAGTGAAAATAAACTGTTGTTTT
>NC_068999.1:21768205-21771166 GCF_001194135.2 Octopus bimaculoides | reverse complement strand
TCAATCACAGATTTTTTAATTATTTTTTTTAACTAAACAGTTTGAAACTTTGCATAATCTTAATCTCCGTATTTTTCCACGTAGATTGAAAAAAAAAAAAAAAAAAAATTCGAAGAAAGTTAAAAATTAAAATTGGTAGGGAATTAAAAATTTTGAAAACGTTTTTTTTCTTTTTTTTTTTCATATTCGGAATCTCTGTCATCAAAAACATAGGAATCCGGTGGGGGAAAAAAGTCGGAAAGGTAGGTTTCGGAAGTAGGGGTGACAGTGCGTCAGGTTCGCCAAACAATGTTAGTTGAATTTTCAGAGTGAAGAATTATTTTGAGATTTAGAGTGTACACGTAAGGCACTTGTGTTCTTATTGAAATTTATGGTAGAAAAAAGTTTTAGTTAAACGTCTTAAAAAGTTAGATGATATTTATAAAATCAAATTAATTCTGTAATCATATTAGCAATTATTGAAAATATTACATTTACCTATTTAACAATTTATATTGCAGGTATTATATGTAAAAATAGTGTTTGTATTTGAATATATATAAGTTCCTAAAATATGCTCCATTTCTATTTCTTGCGGACATGAGTTTCTAGAATATATCTTTTTCGTATGTGTGCGTGCATCAGAAATTCTCACTGTAAGAAGCTCCGTTTCTATTTAAGGATCCCGGTTCAAAAATTTCAGTTGTTTGGTCAATGTCGACGTAATGTGAGGCATTTGTTTACAGCCATTGTATACTGAATTATCCGAACTTTGGAAATCAAAAGAGGCAACATAGTTAGAGACAGCGGTTAAAAGTGTCATGATTTCATGTTTATTGCCATATTTCATTAAAATGTCACTTAGAGCTTGCATAAACCACGAGCCTCTTTCTTTACTTCCAAAAGAAGGATATTCATTACACGATGAATAAGCAACCAAAATATCTGCCATAACTGGAATTTTGGGTGACGTTTTTTCAAATCCATTGGAATCAGCATCATTTTTTTCGATCCCAGAATCAATCTTACTTCCTCGACATGCTTGAACAAAGAATAATTTAGGTATTCCTTTTAAACATGGACAACGATCGGGTTTCAGATAAGAAAGTAATTTCTCTAGTTCAATTGCATCGTCGTATCCATAGATAAGACCGTCTGAGTTACCACAACTCAGTATTGCACAAATAAAGCAATCAATACCAACATCAAGATTTTCCTCGCCAAAGCTTTGCAAAATCTCCTTCATTTCTTCGGTTCTTGAATCTGTATGAACATGGATATCTTCTTCACAAAATCCAAGACTTCTTAACGCACTTTTAAAATCTTGTGCGTCTTTTGATATTCCATGACAAATTTTAAGTTCCGAGTCACTGAAATTTTCAATGTTGAAGATGTAGGCGATACCTCGCTTTTTATGTGTCATATCATATCTTTCGAACCATTTCAATAGTTCGACCTCAGTTGGTCGATCGAAGTGATCGCCTGTACTGTCATTCAGTTTTTCCTTTTTGCAGGTACGTCATCCATGTTAGTCAATGTAGCAATGAGATGATTTGAATTTAGTTCCGGGTTTGATAACTGAAACAGTAGTCTCTGTCGCCTAGCTACGACTGCCCTCAAATCTCACCTTCAAAACCAGAAAAACTATTTGAGAACTTGCGTGAAATAATTTTCATGAAAATGTTTGTTTCATATTACGGAGCCATTATGTAAAACCTCATTAAGTCCGGCATTCCTTCGATATAACTCAGCGAATTCAAAACATCAATTCGGCTGTTTCCGCGAAAAGCTTAAAAGCACGTGGCCAACTGTCATGAAATGGGAGGAGGAGAAGAAAACTAATGGGTTGTACGTGCGTGGGTGCCTGTTCCTCTGTGTGTGTGTGTGTGCGTGCTTGTTCCTCTGTGTGTGTGTGTGTGAGTGTGTGTGTGCGTGCGTGCTTGTTCTTGTCTGTGTAAGGCTTTTTTTCTTCAAGTTTAAAATGCGACATTGCTGGCATAATTTCGTTATATCTATATTCCACAACACACAAATACATAAAAACAGAACAGACAGACAGACACACACACAAGAACAAGCACGCATTTTAAACTTGAAGAAGAAAAAAAGCCTTACACAGACAAGAACAAGCACGCACACACACACTCACAGAGGAACAAGTACGCACGCACGTACAACTCATTGGCTTTCTTCTCCTCCTCCCATTTCATGACAGTTGACCATGTGCTTTTAAGCTTTTCACGGAAACAACCGAACTGATGTTTTGAATTCGTCAAGTCATATAAAAAAAAATGTCGAAAATGAAAGTATTATTTAAATTGTTACAAAATAAGAATTAACCAAAAGAGCAATTAGATCTTTTCCCTTTCAACGGCAGATCGAGAAATTAATTTTCTTTAATTAAACACTTTGGAACTTCGTATACTGGTAGAATGTGTCATATAAAACATCAGTTACTCTTAGCGTTGTTGAGAAAAGTTTCTATTTACGAAGTTATTTCGTGTTAAATTTGTCGTATTTCGGTGATTTCAACCAATCAATGACGTGCATTCAGCTGAATAAAATTTCTGCTGTTGTTTATCAACAACAACTATCGTCTATATACGCACACACGTGTTTTACCCTTATTGCTTTTTTACACTTTTTTTCTGTATTTTGCCTTTAGCCCTGTTTTTTCTTGTGCATGTGCGGGATCTTTTTTAAAACGGGGGCCACATTTTTCATTAATGTTTTACGTAGTGCTTTTGGTACCGAAAGACTTCCAAACTTCGTATACTTATCTATTTTGTGTTATAGAACAGAAAAATATTTTTGTATTTGAATTTATTTCATGTAAAAAATTGTCTTATTTCGATAATTTCAACCAATCACTGACGTCCATTCAGCCGATATACATTACGTGCCGACTACATAAACAAACGATTCTTCGTTTTATTTGCTTTTTTCATTTTAAATTTGCTTTAACCCTAACCCTAACCCTAG
>NC_068999.1:21765961-21768134 GCF_001194135.2 Octopus bimaculoides | reverse complement strand
CTTATTGCTTTTTTACACTTTTTTTCTGTATTTTGCCTTTAGCCCTGTTTTTTCTTGTGCATGTGCGGGATCTTTTTTAAAACGGGGGCCACATTTTTCATTAATGTTTTACGTAGTGCTTTTGGTACCGAAAGACTTCCAAACTTCGTATACTTATCTATTTTGTGTTATAGAACAGAAAAATATTTTTGTATTTGAATTTATTTCATGTAAAAAATTGTCTTATTTCGATAATTTCAACCAATCACTGACGTCCATTCAGCCGATATACATTACGTGCCGACTACATAAACAAACGATTCTTCGTTTTATTTGCTTTTTTCATTTTAAATTTGCTTTAACCCTAACCCTAACCCTAGGGTTAGGGTTAATTGTTTCAGAATCGTTTGTTTATGTAGTCGGCACTTAATGTATATCGGCTGAATGGACGTCAGTGATTGGTTGAAATTACAGAAATACGACAACTTTAACATGGAATAATTTATGGATTTCTTTTTTTTTTAAGAAGACTAAGAGAAAAAGATGTTTTATATGACACATTCTACCAGTGATCCAAGTTTCAAAGTGTTTCGTTAATGAAAAATGTGGCCCCCGTTTTAAAAAAGATCCCATGTGCGTATACAGACGTGTGTATGAACTTTTTTCCCCGCGTGTGTATGCGGGTATGTATATATTGTGTGCGAGCGTATATGCGGGCATGTATATATTTTTTGGCAAATGTGTGGGTGAGCATGCGTGTGTTTCAAATTAGGGTGGATGAGTATATGCATATAGGTATGTAACGACCGTGTGACCAGGATATGGTGACGAGGAATGGCTTTTTTTAGCACATCGCACGGTCGATACAAATAAAAAACAAGAAAAGAGGTTAATTGAGTATAAGTGCCAAAAAGGAAAAGAGAGACACAACCGGTAGAAGGTTTTATTGATATGTCAACTTGTATGTCTGTGTGTGTGAGTGCGACATAATAAACACAATAATAGACAGGCCGTCATGCAAAGTGTATGTGTATACAAACTTGGATCTATGTGTGTGCGAGAAATACAAAGCATAGAAAAGAGTCTACAAGGACATTAGAAGAAAGTCCAGACACAAGGATGGTAAATACCAGTTCATAGTCAAGGTACACAGTAGTTGAAGTGCTGTACAAGAAGTTGTGGCGGCAAGGCAGAGCCGAGAAAAGTCACTGTCGCACGAGAAGTTGAAGCTCCGATGCTGCGGCCAGTTACTTGGTACAGGAGGTCTCGCAGATTGTACTCGCTGTTAATCATGGTGAAGCAATTCACAAACAGTGTTGAGAGAACCTGTGCGGGTGCTGTTGGTGGTGTGTACGTAGAGACGTCGGTGTAGACGCTAAGAAGCTGGCGGTGGCGACGAAGAAGGAGTTTGCAGTAAGCTGTTGAACGAAGTGTTGGATCTCCATGAAGCTGTTTCATGTCGTCGCTGGAACTAGCTGTGTGTTCTGTGGCCAGCGGCTAGACCTCAGAAGGTCTAAAGCTGACTGACAACCGGGACGGTGAAAAGCTACCTATTTATAAGATACTATAGGGTCAAACAGGGGTTCAGAAAGACTGTCCCACGCGACCTTATCTGAAGGCTGTGATTGGTTGGGTTGCACCCTGGCGCGAAATAAAACAGGAGACAAAAATACGCCAATACCAACCAATCAGAGTGGTGGACACAACAGGGTCAAAACGTATGGCCGAAGGCTAGCTGTTAACCACTATGTCTGCACTCATGTATATATAACAGAGAGAGAGGTACACTACAGGTGCATGTACGTGAGTGTGCGGGCGCGCATGTGTATGTATGGACTGGTGCACTTATGCGAATGCTATGGACATTTTTACTCCCTTACCTTTACTCCCTCCCCTCACTTAGCGGTCATTCTAATAGTTCTTTTGCCTTAATAACGGTCAATCGCACAGTAATTTCCCTTTGTTTAACGGTCATTTACATAGTATTTTTTCGAAGGCCAGATAACTGAAGAGATGGTGGCGTGGGTTTCCACCCCAACATCCGAAACTCAGAGTTTTATCATGGCTACCGAATTTAATTGTCACATGTTATTTACAGATACACACACACATATAAAACTTTCTCAATACCCGAGCGTTATACTAATATATCTATTTGTTTTCAATATCACCTGTCTTCGTCTGTTGTTTTTTG
>NC_068999.1:21761860-21763985 GCF_001194135.2 Octopus bimaculoides | reverse complement strand
ATATATATATATATATATATATATATATATATATATATATATATACACACACACACACATACATATATATATATACATATATACACATACAACCATATATTTATATATGTATGTGTGTATGTAAGTCTGTGTTAGTGCTTGTCACACGCCATTCCATGACAACAGGTGTTGGTTTGTTTATTTCCCCATAATTTAGTAGCTTTGGCAAAGAGATAAAAAACAAAACAAAAAAAACATAGAAGGAGTACTAGGATTAATAAAAATAAGTACTGAATTCAATGTGTTCAGCTAAACACCCTGAGGCACAGCTCCAGTATGGCCATGGTCTAATGACTGAATCAACTGAAAAATAAACAGCATGCTCCTAGCAATTATTTCAATTTCTTTAACAAGGTCCGTATTAATTACAGGAAATGTAAACGTGTTTATTTTCTATGAAAAATTACTTTCATTATCAATTCCAAGAATTTATCAATATGATAGTTATGCTTTCTCTCTCTCTCTTTTCTTTCTCTCACTCTTTGTATGCACACCCACTCCCACACACACCTCTCTCTGATGCATACACACACACACACACACACTCACTCATACATACACACACATACTTACATGTCTATCTAACTATCTATCTATATATATATATATATATCATCATCATCGTATATATATATGTATGTATGTATATACATGCTTGCTTATAGATATATATGCATATATATATGCATATATATATATATATATATATATATATATATATATATATATATATATATATATATATATATATATATATATAAGCATATATGTAATATATATATATGTTGCTGTGTGCGTGTGTACACACACTGACACATGCACACACCTATTTATGTATAAATACATGTGTGCTTGTGTGTGTACGTGCGTATGTGTATTTATGTTTATGCTTGTCTCTCCATTTTGCCTTGACAACTCGTGTTAGTGATTTCAGCAAATAAGATCTATAGAGTATCGGGATCGATTTTTAAAAATTAAAACTTTCCAAGCTGACACCAAACATGGCTGCAGTCTAGTAACTGAAACAGGTAACATAAAAGATATATATTTGTATTATGATTATTATCATGTATTTTAAAGAATATTTAATGAATGCATGTTATTATTGTTTTTCCATATACATACATTATTTGCTTTGTTGTTGTTGGCACTCCGTCGCTTACGACGTCGAGGGTTCCAGTTGATCCGATCAACTGAACAGCCTGCTCGTGAAATTAACGTGCAAGTGGCTGAGCACTCCACAGACACGTGTACCCTTAACGTAGTTCTCGGGGATATTCAGCCTGACACAGAGTGTGACACGGCTGACCCTTCGAATTACAGGCACAACAGAAACAGGAAGTAAGTAAGAGTGAGAGAAAGTTGTGGTGGAAGAGTACAGCAGGGTTCACCACCGTCCCCTGCCGGAGCCTCCGTGGAGCTTTAGGGGTTTTCGCTCAATAAACACTCACAACGCCCTATGACCGCGAGTCCGCTGCCCTAACCACTGGGCTATTGCGCCTCCACTATTATTTGCTTTAATCTATCCTAATCTACAATACCAAATTATATTAATCTTATCTTACATTATAACCTATTTACTTATATATATGAACTTTTAATCCTTAATGTAATAATTTTTTTGTTGATATCAAACTCTACATCATGTAAATTCTGTCTTTATAAATATACTAGCAATATAACCCGACCGTGTCCGGGTGTGACTTATTATGCCATCTACCGATAAGTCTTGCTAGGTGAAAATCAACTAAAAAAGAAAACCTTACAACGAAAAAACCCTTATGATGTAAATATGTTCATAATTCAAAAGACGATGAAATTAATAGGGAAAGTCTGAAGGCTGTTTTGCGTAAAATTATTAAGCGTACATAAATTTCATCCGTCTAATTGGCTATAGAAATGCTTGTGCAAAACAACTTTTTGCGCTGCCCTGATTATACATAGCAGAGTAATCCCTTTTCGCAGGAGCTAGGACGGCAATTTGTGATGAAGCAATTGCTGGCGGTCTGTTGCTACACAGTTTTGCCAGAATTCTATCAGATTGGGCAGAAGATGTTGATGCACCATTTTGCATTATGTTCAAAGT
>NC_068999.1:21752178-21761396 GCF_001194135.2 Octopus bimaculoides | reverse complement strand
TATATTTACAAAACATTGACGAACATGAGTTATATTTTACTGAATGATTGTGTACTTGCACGTGTATGCGTTTGAGAGAGCGAAAGAGGAAGAGGCACAGAGAGAGGGAGAAAGGAATAGAGATAGTTAAAAGTTTTCTTATGGCAGCTTCTCTTCACTGCCTATTACTTCATTAGAAATGTATGGATGCACTTAATATGCACATAATAGAGAAAAATGAAAGAAATATAGACGACTTGCTCCGAAACACCACCGAGTGGGGAACACTTCTCAAAAATAACCTGCAGTTGTTTCCTTCAAAATTCCTACATGCTTGAAATGTACATACATCAAGGTATATTTATAGAAAATTTCACAAAAAATTTTCATTTTCCTGGAAGTTAAGAGGAATTTAAGTGGAATTTCCGAAAATTGTCCCCAACCCCACTCCCAAAACACTTTCATCGAAAATTTTTGTGTATTCGGAATCTACATAATAATTGATATATGCATAGAAAATTTCATTAAAAAATATTCATTTTTCTGAAAGTTATGACCTTCCAAAGTTGGTAGGTACAACTCTGTAGTTATGCCATATTGACGAACGTGAATGATTGTGTTTACTTGCACGTGTAAGCGTTTGAGAGAGCAAGAGAGGAAGAGGGAGAGATAGAGAACGGGAGCAATGTGTATGATGTTGTCACAGATCATGTACGTGTGGTTGTGTGTGTTTTTACGTATCAATGTTATGAAAAATAGGTAAAGAATACTGAGAAGAAAGTTTAATCTATGACGTTGTATGTATCACTTTCTCTCTCTGTTGAGCGCGTGTATAAGAACGCTGTTCCAGGTAGAAGGGAAGAAATATGAAAGTTGCTAGAAACAACAGCCAAATCTCCCTTAAATCACACAAAGTAAACGGAATTTAAAAAATCTAATTACTGCACTAGAAAGTTCACATCAAGAAAATTCCATTGATGTAAAAATGTTTACGAAAAAGTGGAAAATGTGGATTTCTATAAACTTTTAAAAAGGCTTCACACAGACACACAACTTTGGCTTTATAAATTAAGATGAAGTTCCTTTCTTTATACCAAAACTATCTCATTATGGAAGACTGTTTCATTGGTTCATGTTGATTTTGTTCTCATTTGTCTTCCATACTTGCTATGAATTTCAAAAAAATACTTATACCGGATCTTTCTGAATTGGCGGACACCACTTGTTTATCAGAAAGATCCAATATCATCTTTAAATACTTTTATTTAGTTTTAGTTTGTCATCATCATCATCATCATTTTAATTTTTTCTCTATGTTTACTACCTTTTATTTTCTAGATTTTTAATAAGTATATTTCTTTTCTTTTATTGTACTAATACTATCTCCTAGTTACTTTTTTTTATAAATATATAACTAAAATTCCTTTCTATTTATTAGAAAATCTTATCAATTTATATCAATTTTATTATGATTATCTTTCATAATTTTTAAAAATTTTGACTTTGCATTCCTATAGGAACAATACATCAAGAATCTGTTATTTAAGAAAGACTTTCTTTCACCTGAAGACATAGCTTAAATTCTGCATTATTTTGAAGGATATTTTGCATGAATGCAGGCATGTAAATAATTTATTTATTATTAAATCATCATCATCATCATCGTCGTCATCGTTGTCTAATGTCCGTTTTCCATGCTGGCTGGGTTCGACGGTTTATCTGGAGAGCCAGCGGCTGCACCAAGCTCCAATCTGATCTGGCTATGTTTCTACAGCTGGATACCCTTCCTAACGCCAAGCACACTGAGAGTGTAGTGGGCGCTTTTTATGTGCCACTGGCACAGGAGCCAGTCAGGTGGGTCTGGTATCGATCTTGTTCAGATAGTGCTTTTTGCATGCCACTGACATGGGAGCCAATCAGAGGGTACTGGCATTGGCCACATTCGGATGGTACTTTTTGCATGCCACTGGCATGAGAGCCAGTCAGGTTGACCTGGCATCAACCATGTTCAGATGGTGCTTTTTATGTGCCACTGGCATGGGAGCCAGTCAGGGGACACTGGCTACAGCTATGATTTTGGTTTTACTTGACTCAACAGGTCTTCTCAAGTATATCATATTGCCCAACGCATCAAGGGTACTCTTAAATGGGCTGGGCATGCAACACTGGCATCAGCCATGGCTGCGATCTCAATTTAGTTGCTGGGTCTTCTCAATCACAGCATATCTCCAAAAGTCTTGGTCTCCTGTCATTGCTTCTGTGAAACCCAATGTCTGAAGGTCATGCTTCACTTCCGCATTCCAGGTCTACCTCTTCCACAAGTTCCTTCCATAGTTAGGGAGTGGCACTTCCTCACACAGCTGTTCTCATCCATACATAACACATGACCATACCAGCGCAGTCATCTCTCTTGCACACTACATCTGATGCTTCTTGTGTCCAGCTTTTTTATCAGGGCGCTTACACTCTGTTGTGTATGCACACTGACATTACACTTCCAGCGGATTATACTAGCTTCATTTCTTTCAAGCCTACGCACGTACTCAACAGTCATAGCCCATGTTTCACTACCATGTAGCATGGCAGTTCACACACATTCATCAAACAGTCTACCTTTCACTCTGAGTGAGGGGCCCTTAGTTGCCAGCAAAGGTAGGAGATCCTTGAACTTTGTCCAGGCTATTCTTATTCTAGCCGCTACACGCTCAGAGCAACCATCCCCTCTACAGACTTGGTCACCTAGGTAGCGGAAGCTATTAACTACTTCTAGTTTTTCCCACTGGCATGTAATGGAATCTGTTTCCTATACATCTTTGGTGTTTATTGTCCCTGTGCATCTACCACACACAAAAACTATCTTCCCAGTTAAACTTCCTTTGATATTGCTGCACATTTTATGTGTCCGTAGCTTACACTGGGTGCATCGTATGGATTTTCTACCCATACCTTTTCTACAGATCAAGCAGGGCCATCTACCTGAAGGGATTTGTGATTTGTCAGCCTTCCTACTTACTAAGACTTTGGTTTTTGCTAGGTTAACCCTAAGGCCCTTTGATTCTAGACCTTGGTTCCTAAATATAAATTATTCAAGTGTTATCAAATTATGAAACAATTTGTCATGAAATTAGAATTTTCTTACTATCAAATAAAATTTAATCAAACTATTTCTTTCTTCATTTGTGACTTTATATATATATATATATATACATATATACACATACATATGTGTGTATATATATATATATATATATATACATATATATGACGGGCTTCTTTCAGTTTCCATCTACCAAATCCACTCACAAGGCTTTGGTCAGACCAAGGCTGTAGTGAAAGACACTTGCCCAAGGTGCCACACAGTGGGACTGAACCCGGAACCATGTGGTTCGTAAGCAAGCTATTTACCACACAGCCACTCCTATGCCTACATACATACATACACATATATGTATTGTATACATACATATATTTATATGTATGTGTATATGCAAATATATGTGTGTGCATGTGTTTCTGGGTAACTTAAAATACACAGACAATAGACTTCTGCAAATGGTTGAGGTATCATTAGAAGAGATAGCTTCTGTTACCTAGGTGATCCTGTTAGCAGTGAAGGAAGAAGTTCTGAAAGTATAGATGTTAGAATAAGAATGGGCTGGGCAAAGTTCAGAGAGCTTCTACCTTTGTTGGTAACTAAGGGCAGATTTTATGATACCTGTGTACATACAGCTATGTTACATGGCAGTGAAACATAGGCTTTGACTACAGGGGACTTGAGAGAAATGAAGCTAGCATGCTCCGCTGGATGGGTGATGTCAACGTCTTCACATGACAGATTATAAATAATTTAAGAGGAAAACTGGGTATAAGAGTCATCAGATGTATGCAAGAGAGAAGACTGCACTGGTTTGGTCATATGATGTATGTGGATGAGGACAACTGCATAAAGAGGTGCTGAGCTCTAATTTGGGAGGAAAGGAGTAGACCCAGGAAGACATGGGTTGAAGTGATGAGAAAGGATCTTCGAATGCTGGGTCTCTCTGAGGAAATGAGAAGGGACTGGGAGTTGTGATTTGTTGTACTTGAGAAGACACATCAAGCTAAGTAAAATTGCTATCATCCATGCATACAGGCTTGTGGTAGTGCTGTGTAAACACACCCATGGCAGTGGCATGTTAAAAGCACCTGACACACCTTGTAAAGTGGTGGGTATTAGGAAGGGCATCCGGCTGTAGAAACCATGTCATAACAGACAACTGGAATATGGACAGCTCCCCAGCTCCATGCCAGTATGGAAAACAGATGTTAAATGATCCTCCTGTATTTTCTTTTACCCAAAGCCAGGAACTTTTCAGCACTCACTGCACATTGTGATGATGTGAATGTTTGGAAATGCCAAAGGTGATTTTGATCTTTTATATGAGTATCAATCAGGAAGACATATTGTTCTCAGTTATGAGGCAGTGTAAACTGCAACTGAGAAGATTCACATCAAAATATCAAGAAGTTTTCCTGGAGGCTTAACAAACCTTGGTTCATGAAGGGAAGTGGGTATCTTATTCTGCATCAGGATAATGCAAGGTCACATTCAGTGAAGATAAACCTAAAATGTTAAATTCAATAAGCTGAGAAGTTCTACTTCATTCCTACTCACCGGACTGTCAGATTTTCACTTATTCAGCTCATTTGATAGTATCTACACCTCTATATTCAAAGTACAATAAAAGACAAAGTGAGATTGAAAATTGCTGTGTCATTATCAACAATTGACATTAGATTAGCAAATGGAAAGTATTGACAATTCTTACTTTTTGTTATCTGACCTCGTATAAAGGTCAAATGAGAGGGAGATAATTAAAATTACCTTGTATATATTGTCTATAAAACAAAATAAAGAGAACTGAAAATGAAAGTGTAGACAATTCTCTCTTTCTCTCTCTCCCTCCCTCTTTCTCTCTCTCCCTCCCTCTTTCTCTCTCTCTCCCTCCCTCTTTCTCTCTCTCCCTCCCTCTTTCTCTCTCTCCCTCCCTCTTTCTCTCTCTCTATATATATATGACTGAAACACTTTTCTTTGTAAATTTCCCAACTTGTCTGCAGGTGAGTAAATGTTTTATAATTGGAAACTATCTCTTATATGGGTCATATATGTTACAACAGCTACTGACATGTCATAACTAGTAACAATGATTTTGGACATTAGTTTCTTCCTATTTCCACCCTGAATCAAATTCACCAGGCACTTTGAATAATACCTGTTAACAGGGAATTAGGTTGGGTAAATTAAATTTAAGATATAAATTATTTCTACAGTTGTATTAGTTCTCATTAGTTTACATAATAAAATAGCAATAAATCAATTAATGAATGCAACAGCAATATCAAACGTTACATAAATTAAGAAAAAATATTTCTAACATTATTGTCTTTAACATTCAAAATAGGCAGATCATCAAACAAAATGTCTTTTAGAATTTAGCTACATCCCTTTAATCGAAACCGGGCGTTGTGAGTGTTTATTGAGCGAAAACACTTAAAGCTCCACGAGGCTCCGACAGGGGATGCTGGCGAACCCTGCTGTACTCAGCCACTTGCACGTTAATTTCATGAGCAGGCTGTTCCGTTGATCGGATCACCTGGAACCTTCGATGTCGTAAGCGACGGAGTGCCAACAACAACAATTCTTTGTTCTGATATTTATGTGCATATTCAATAATAGGGAGATTCTCTATATTTATTCCAGGACAGTCTTTTTCCTGAATGGCATTGTATATTGTTTTTGCAACAGTGTCATGTCACATAGGGAGGTAGTACCTTGATTTCATTTTGGGGTAGCTGCTAATCACTGTGTGATGTCTTCTGCAGAATTACGACATAATCTACATTTGTGGTTGTACTTTGGAATTCCAAGGTCTTCACTGTCTCTTTTGTTTATGAGCATTTAGCAGCAATCTCCTGTTCTTGATTTGCAAATACTTAGCTTTCAAAGTGTGATGTGATGTAGCAGTCACAAGTCTAAGAGAAGCTCTACTTCATGTCAATGTTACTATCTTCAAGTCTTCAAGAAACATACCCACATGTGTTCTTTTTTTTTTTTTTTGGCATACTGAGCATCTCACCTCCAGGTCATCTTTAAGATATGCTAGTCTGGCTGATTTGGGGTTGTATGGGAGGTCATCAAGAAGAGAGTACTTCCTGAGGAGTTCATTTCTGACATGTAGGATATTGTTTCCTTCACTTTTCAGCACTAAGTTAATATATTTTTGCTGCTGTTGTTTAGCAAGTGTTATCTGAGAGAGACTATATGACATTCAAAGGCTGTCTGCTTTAATCACAAGCCCCTACCTCCTTTATCTCTTTGTAGATAGAGCCTGTTGATATCACTATTTTTGGGGAGATTTCCAGTTGATGTTAGGATCTTGCAGGTTTTAATGTCTATGGAGTGGATTTCTTCCACAGACCAGTCAAGTATTCCAAATGTTGGAATCAGTTCTGGTACTGCAAATGCATTGTGGGATATTGTCTTCTAAGAGGAGAATTCAGACTTCCATATTTTTCCTAGTCTGGTGTAATATTTTTCGGTCACTCTGTCTTTCTTAACAGTATCTTAGTATGATATATTTGCATCAATTCCAAGGTACAGGAGAGATAGTGAGACCATTAATTAGGTCATCTGAAAATATTGCTATTAATTCCAATTGCTTTTTGGCAAATGCCTTCCTATAATCAAGCCAAATGCCTTCCTATAATCAAGCCATACTGTTGTAAGGCTCCTATGATGTTTTTTCACCTCAGACAGTACAGTTTTGATTATCAGAAGTTGTTCAGCACATCCCAACACTCCCGTCTTTCCACAGACTTGGTCACTAGCCAATATTTTGTTGAACTCACAATGATCCTGGAAGGAGTAGTTGAGACAGTTTGTGAAGCTAGGGATAGATGCCGAAGCTAGGGATAGATGAGTGGTTAGTGAGAGCTGTACAAGCCATGTACAGGGATGCTGCCAGTAAGGTGAAGATTGGCCATGAGTATAGAAATGGATTCAGTGTACAGGTAGGGTTTCACCAAGGCTCAGTTCACTGCCCCCTCTTGTTTATCTTAGTCCTCCAAGCCTTAGCAGAGGAGTTCAAGACTCACTATCCCTAGAAGCTTCTCTATGCTGATGACCTTGTTCTTATAGCTGAATCCCGTTTGCAGGAAAACATAACAGTCATTGATGCATGAAATGAGATTTGTGAATAGTTTTTCTTAATTTCTAAATTTGTTTCACCACACACGCTCTTGAAGATATGATGTAATTAAATCATCACTAATCATATTGTTGCTGAAGCTTCTTCTTGGCCAACATCCATTGTCTGTAGTCTGTTTATGGATGCGGTCATCATTTGGATTCACAAAACTGAGTGAATGGTTGGCAACTTCATGAGTATAGAAGTTGCTGATACTCTCATAAGAAACTCACCCATGGGATATTGATTGTACAACTGAGTTTCTTGAAATGGTAAAATTAATTTGTAATTCAGTGATGCTTAATAATATTAGGTAGAATTTTTTTCTTTTTCATGACCCTCAACATATGATAGCGTCTCATAAAGCGAGATTTCTATACATCTTAAATTTGCAGATGAGGGTGTAGTGGGGGAGTTTAGCTCAATCGGTCAGAGCATCATGATGCATAATCACGGAGATGTGAGTTCGAGTCCACAGCTAACCACCTACACTTTTTTCTGCAAAATAAGGGTAGTTTATCCTGTTCAGGCTATATTATTAGCATTATCCTGCGATTGAGAATTTAAAATCACTTCTTTAACTTTGTTATTGTTTTTCTAAAAGATTTTTAAATGTTATAACCTTTTAAGCATGAATATTCATGACAAAAGTGAATGTGATGTTCTAAACTTATTGATCACCAAGCAGTTTCCAGAAATATTTTCCAGCAAAAAGATCCAAAACAAAACGACAGCTAAATAATACATAGTCAACAATGAGACACAGAAAGCATGTTCTGTAATGAAAGTAATATAATTAGTAAAAGTTTTTGCATTGTATTTTAAAACTTTCTTACAACTTGACACTGACCTAATTGATAAAACCTTTATATTCTCTCTCTGCAAAGACAAGAGGCCAGTGTATATTTATTTTTTTATTTTGCAAAATTCATTTCTTTGTTTTACAGATAATTATTTTGTAATAATTTGAAAGTGTTGTTCCACAAATGGAGGTACTGACCTATTGAGTAGCACCAAGTGCAGTTTTTACCAGTTAAATGAATTATTGCTCATGACATATGTATGTATGAGTGTAGTCACAGCATGTTATCGCAACAATCTCAGTTTTAAAGTTGCTCCAGTGTTCGGTTTCTGTGCTTGAATTTTTATTGGATGTTCAATAAGAGTTACATTGATAAAACTTTAAAAATGATATTACTTGTACGCAATTTTTTTTTTTTCTTCTTTTTCCACTCAGTTACAAATTGCTACAACCTGAAAACCAGGCATAAGTATGATAGTGCAGGAAGCTGGTATAGATTATGTTAGAGATGGAGAAGCTAGGGATAGATGAGTGGTTAGTGAGAGCAAGTCTACCTAGCTTGGTATCTCAGTAAAATGTTAGATATTTTTCAGTGGAGAAACAATTGTACTCTTTAAAGTTTATCCTGATTTAAATCAGACACCATATGAAAATTAAAGACTAAGGTGAGGACAGTGTTCACCCTACCTACTTAATAGTATCTGGCTACCTGTGAGTAGGGCAATGGGAGACAAA
The DNA here is from genome assembly GCF_001194135.2 of Octopus bimaculoides. NCBI lineage: Eukaryota > Metazoa > Mollusca > Cephalopoda > Octopoda > Octopodidae > Octopus > Octopus bimaculoides. Next base: position 21,752,654 of record NC_068999.1, on the reverse strand, counting down.
CACTGTGGCATATCAAATGAGGGTTTCATTTTAACCAAAGAATTTCTTCTTACAAGTCTCTTCTGCTGTTGCTTTGGACCATGGAAACTATGCAAAAGCTCATTTTATGAGGGGACTTTGGGTAAAATGTTCCTGACTTTGGGTATAAAAAAAGTGGATCATTTAATTATGATTTTATTCAACATATTCCTCTACAGTATATATATATATATATATATATATATATATATATATCATCATCATCATTGTCATCATCATCATCATCGTTTAACGTCCGCTTTCCATGCTAGCATGGGTTGGACAATTTGACTGAGGACTGGTGAAACCGGATGGCAACACCAGGCTCCAATCTAATTTGGCAGAGTTTCTACAGCTGGATGCCCTTCCTAACGCCAACCACTCAGAGAGTGTAGTGGGTGCTTTTATGTGTCACCCGCACGAAAACGGCCACGCTCGAAATGGTGTCTTTTATGTGC
>NC_068999.1:21745061-21747466 GCF_001194135.2 Octopus bimaculoides | reverse complement strand
ATATATATATATATATATATATATATATATATATATATATATATACATACACATATACATAGATACATATATATATTGTACATATATGTTTACACATGCACACACTCACATATATACATATTATGTCTGTGTCCTTATGCACACGTGTATGACTTGTCATTTCTATGCTTTGCACGAAACCCTCTAAGTTAAGATGTGATAGTGTCATGTTCACATTCTCATGGTCCTGCTTTATTCAGTGTTATTCTGAAGGAAATTAAAGTTGAAAATGACCCCTCAACATTCAAATGGTGCCTGAAAAAATTTCTCCAAGAAGTACCAGACAATCCACCAACAAACACCTGGATACATCTCACCCAACAACAACTCTTGGCTCGAGTGGTCCATGGTGTCCTAAAAGACCTTTCCAGGTGGTGCTATTAAGTTAGCCATACCCTGAGCTGATAATGGCTGAAACCAATCTAAGTTATTTAAGTTATAGCTGTGAGCTCTCAAAGCATTGGAATGAAAATGTGGTATGACGTCAGCAACTGGGGAAAAAAGAAATCCAGCAATGTCTGTTATAAAAAAATACCTTGAAATACTTGTTTTTAACTGCCTGTTTCCCAAGGTTTTTGGACACTAACAAGTATTCCGCAACTCAGCTTATTTTCCTTCCCTCGTACGAGTCTGTCCTGCGGTATCCAATCCTCGCAGCTGGCCCGACCCGAAGAACGCTAGAAATAACAGCTGCTTCTTCCAACACCTAGACGATCGCTTGGCACGTCTTCTCGTCACAATAGCCCCATTCGAAAAAGGCACGAAATCCTGATCGAGGCTCCCCCTGCCCATCTTCCTCTTCCGGTCAGTTCAAGGTTCCGGTCAGCGGTCAGCTCCCCAGTTGCTGACGTCTTATCACAGAAAAAACCCTCGCTTATAAGACAGATAAAATTTGGTGACAGGAGGAGTATCTGGCCATAAAATTCTACTTCAAATAAGTACTCATTTCACTGATACTAGCATAGAAAAACAGATCTAAAATGAATGAAATACAACTGGTTGTTTTGTACCTTTTAATGTAGTTCCCTGCACACTTACACTAGAGTTTCCTTTCTTTTATTGTAAAAGAGAAGTGTCAGAAAATTGAATAGTTATATAATATTTATTTCTTTTATATATATATATATTTTTTAATATTGCAGATAAATATAGATTTAACTGAAGATTGTAGTCAAAATTGAGGTAAAGTAAAAACTTTTATTTACCAATGTTCTCAGTGCAAAGCTGTTTCATATTGTTCTAAAAAATGTGAAAGAATGCATGAAAGAGAACATAAAAAAGTATGCTCTACCTCACAAACCAATCAAAATCAAAAACTGAACCCATGATGGGTTCACAACATGTTTCTTTTGGTTTCAATAAACAAACCAAAGAGCATATAAATGAGAGTTCCTGCTGTGATGAAGCAGAAAGCTTTTGCTGGACATGTTACAGAACTAATGTTGTTCTGCATAGATGTACTAAGTGCAAATCAGTATACTACTGCTCAACAAAGTGCCAGAAAATTGACTGGCCAATGCATCGAAGCAATTGTAAGGCTCCAAAAACAAATACTGAAGAGAACTGTAAGGAACAGACTGGTCATGAGTATAGTGGTGAGGGAAGCTCCACAAAGGGGCCGGTAAAGGAAAACTGTGTAAGTGTAGATGATGAGGAAAGTGGCAGGATAGACAATAATGAGATTATGAACTACAAGGGAAAAAATGGTGAGATAGACAGTGAGAAGGATGCCAGTGAGAAGGATATCAATCAAAAGGAAACCAGGAAGATGAACATCAAATCTGATTTTAAGGAAACTGGAACAAGAAACAGTGGAGAGAAAACTTATGCAGTAACACATGTAAAAATTACTAGTAAGCATCTTTTTAAAGTTCTTTTGAATACTTAAGATTTTTATTAGAATGTAAGCTAAATGGGGATAATTCATTGAATATAGGTACAGGCATGGTTTTATGGTTAAGGAGCTTGCTTTGCAACCACATGGCTTCAAGTTCAGTCCCACCTTGGGCAAGTGTCTTCTTGAGCAAGTGTCTTGGCCCTAAGCCAAACAATGCCTTGTGAGTGAATTTAGTTGATGGAAACTGTGAAAAGGCCTATTGAATACACATACACACACATACATTTATATATTTGTATATATATATGTGTGTGTGTGCATGCATGTTTGTACACACACACACATATATAACTATCATTATTATTAACACCAAATATATAGTGTGTGTGTTTTTATTGGCTAAACTGGCAACATGACCATCCCCAAATACAACAATATCTGTTTCAACACACGATTTCACATCAAGAATCTTGCAAAACGAATATATAAATGTATATATATATATATATATATATATATATATATATAT
>NC_068999.1:21734068-21743995 GCF_001194135.2 Octopus bimaculoides | reverse complement strand
ATATATATATATATATATATATATATATATATATATATATACAGTGTGTGATGTATAAATTGTTGCCATTTTATATTTTTAATTTCGTGTTTGGGGCATTGTTTGTTTTTGATTTTGTTGACTACACGGTATAGTAGGGTTAGTTGGGCACCATTTGTGAGAAAAACAGCACCATGGTGCAATTCAATCTGCCAGAAATTTGGAAACGACTTGTACTGCCTGGAATTCCTGCTGGAAGCTCCAATACGAACATTTCAGAGTGTTTGGGTGTCAATCTGAGGATAGTGCAGAGGATTCAGAAAAAGTTGGATGAGTCTAATAGTGATTACAAAGGTATACCAGCTTGGAAAACTCACTCTGATCATTCTCATAAGAAAAGAACTCCTGAATTTATTGGTGAGATCCAGGTGATGATTGACAATAATCCCCCCAAGTCAATCAGGTCCATCGACAGGGACACGGGAGTGTCTGAGTTCCTTATCAGGCAGGTAGAGCATGAAGGCATTTGGTATTATTCATACAAGTTAAGAAAGGGTCAATTTTTATCCCAAGCCACCAAGGATAAGAGGAAAGACCGTGCTACGAAGCTTTTGAACATTTTTAAGCATTCCCTCCAACTGAACATGCTTTAAATTTCTGCCATGATCAGTTGGTGAACACACAGAACAACCATTGGCTTGCTGTGTCCCCAAAACATATACCGAGAATGATAAAAATCAAACATCCAATCAACATCATGGTGTTTGGAGTGACCACTACTGATGGTAATGTTATGCCGCTATTCATCTTCCCACACGGCCTCAGACTCAACACACAGGCCTACATCAAATGCCTGGAGGAGGTAGTGCTGCCCTGGGTCAAGAGGGTGGCTGCTGGAAGACCCTGTGTCTGGCAACAGGACTCTGCACCATGCCATACAAGCAGGTGAACCTAGTCATGGCTGTCAGACAACTTCTGTGACCACATCACCCCTAACATCTGACCACTTAACTCCCCAGACTGCAACCCTCTTGATTATTATGTGTGGGACACAGGTGAGTGAGAGACCAACAAAACTCCTTGTAATACCAAAGATAAACTAAAGGCAAGGATTATGGCAGCATTCACCTACTTAAACAAGGATACCATCCAGAAGAGTTGCAGGAGATTCCGAAATCGTCTGGAGGCTATAGTTGAAGCCAATGGCGATTTTATTAAATAAATTTACTCTTTAGTATTTCAAGATATTTTTATGTAATTTTGGTAAATATATCTCTTAAAATAAGATGTCAGTGTTATTTTCATTTTTGTATAATTTAGATGGCAATTTATTCACTGCACCCTGTATATTATGTGTGTATATATTTCTCTTTCTCAATTTTTTACCTTCTCACCCTTTTCTGTTGAAGAGTAAAGGCTTGAAACATCAAAGACTTTTCCATTTTTACTAAGTCTGAAACTAATACACCTGTTTGTTGTTCCCTCACCTATCTCTGTCTTTTGTTTTCTATATATTTAAACTATATATATATATATATATATATATACTGGAGTAAGCACATAAATGTGAAACAAGGTGACAAAAGAGTACTGAAATACCATAGGTACAGTAATATGCTTTATTTAAAAGCAGCAGAAATATAACAAAAGCTTTTACTCAGAGTTTCACGTTCTCATTCATCGGACAGTTTTAACAAAACTGTCCGACGAATGGGAATGTGAAACTCTGAGTAACAGCTTTTGTAATATTTCTGTTGCTTTTAAATAATATATATATATACTCTTTTACTTGTTTCAGTCTTTTGACTGTGGCCATGCTGGAGCACCGCCTTTAGTCGAGCAAATCGACCCCAGGACTTATTCTTTGGAAGCCTAGTACTTATTCTTTCGGTCTCTTTTGCCGAACCACTAAGTTACAGGGACATAAACACACCAGCATCGGTTGTCAAGCGATGTTGGGGGGACAAACACAGACATACAACACATACACACATACATATATATATACATATATACGACAGGCTTCTTTCAGTTTCCGTCTACCAAATCCACTCACAAGGCATTGGTCGGCCCGAGGCTATAGTAGAAGACACTTGCCCAAGATGCCACGCAGTGGGACTGAACCCGGGACCATGTGGTTGGTAAGCAAGCTACTTACCACACAGCCACTCCTATATATAATGTATGTGTGTGTGCATGCGTGTGTGTGATGAGCGTCTTTCACTTTCTACCTGCCAAATAATCCACTCAAGTCTTTGGTTGGTCTGGAGCTATAGGATAACACACTTGCCCCAGGTGGCATGCAGTGGAACTGATCCAGAACTGTGTGGTTGAGAAGGAAACCTCTTACCACATGGCCACATCTATATGAGAAAAAAGTATTTTGTGAGAGAAAATTATAGTCTTTTGAATTACCAACGCTATATTACTGATACTTATGTTATTATTCCCAGAAAGATGAAAGTCAGTTAGCCCTGATTGCATTTAAGGTAGGAACATTTAGAGATGAAACAAAATATGGAATGAAATCTAATCCAAAAATTAATATCCTACACCTAATTAAACTAAAGAATTTAATTCATGTTTTTTTTTCCATGTAAGGAAGGCATAATGATGATTATGTAACTGCATCTGATTTTCTATATAAATATTTTGTTTTCTTATTTTCATGAGCTCTTTTTTTTTTTTAAAAAAAAAACATACATGTATGTTTATGTATCTTTTATTTACACATACTGTGTGACTATTTAGTTTTCAAAGCTGTAAGATGTGAACATTGTGGAAATTTTAATGAAAATCTAATGACATGTAACCAGTGCAAAATTGCAAAGTATTGCTCAAAAGCTTGTCAAGAGCCTGCTTGGAGACTTCACAAAAAATTCTGTAAATTTCCTAACAGTTTAAATACCACACTTTCAAGACGTCCAGGTAAGTTCTATACTTTAAAATACTGTTAGAATAAACAACACATTTTAAAAACCGAATATCTTCCATTTATAAATTTATCACATAGGCTCAAAGTCACTAATTTGTAAGGGAATGTCATAGTAAATTGAATCTCTCACAGTATATTACTGGTATTTATTTGATTGATCCAAGATGAATGAAAGGCAAGTTTATCATACATGGACGGAACTAAATATGGAAGGGCATTTATTCCTGCTTTCTGCTAATTCTCTCACTTCATCCTTCATATTGAATACTAAATAGATACTAGTAGATTATGATTCATCATCATCATTTAACATCTAACATCTATTTTTCATGCTGGCATGGGTTGGACCCTTTGACAGGAGCTGGCAAGGCTGGGAGCTATACCAGACTTCATTGTCTGCTTTGGCATGATTTCTATGGCTGGACACCCTTTCTAATGCCAACCAGAGTGTACTGACTGCATTTTATGTTGCACTAGCACAAGTGCTTTTTACTTGGCATCATCACCAACAGGGTCACCAATCTTTGGCTTAACATTATTTTTTATATGTTGCCATAGGTTAACTGAGTCTTGATCTTCTGAGGCCAAATTAATTCCCAATTATTCTTTTATCATTCATTAACCACTATATATCTACAATGACATATTGATCTCTCTAACATATATCTGCCAATATTTTTTATATTCAAGGTAGTGAGCTGGCAGAAATGTTAGCATGGTGGGCAAAATGCTTAGCGGTATATCATCTGTCTTTACATTCTGAGTTCAAATACTACAGAGGTTGACTTTGCCTTTCATCCTTTCAGGGTTGATAAATTAAGTACTAGTTGTGTACTGGGGTCGATCTAATTGACTGGCCCCCCCCCCCTCCAAAATTTCAGGCCTTGTGCCTAGAGTAGAAAAGAATATTTTTTATATTCAGTGATATTTGTAAGCTACAAAAATATCTAAATAATTACTCACATTTGACTTTAAAACTTAGTGGGTTTTATATTTGTTGTTTTTTTTGTTTTTTGTGGAAAAGCAAAAGACCAAGACTGTGTATTGGAAGAAATGAATGAGTGTCAAACAAAATACTTTACAATATTTAACTACTAAGGTAGGAAGGTTCCAGAATTGTTAGAGTGTCAGAAAAATTGCTCTGTGGTATTTCTTCTGATTCAATATCCCAAGTTGAAATTCTGCTGTGGTCAACTTTGCCTTTCATCCTTTCAGTGTCAATCAGATAAGTACCATTAATTACATCAAATCCAGTTAAGTATTAGGGTTGATGTAATTTACTTGCCCCCTCTTCTGGAAATTGTAGGCCTTGTACTAAAATTGCAAAGAAAAAACATTTAACTTCTTCACTACACTTTGCATTTAAATCCTATCAAGATCAACTTTGCTTTCACCCTTCTGAAGCCGATTTAAAAAATGTAACAGCCAAGTACTTGTGTCTGTTTATATTCCTGTAATACATCCTGAATGTGAATGGAATTATGACAGAAAAAAAAAAAACCATTCAATTTTTTTCTTATTCCAGCACTCATCTTAATGAATTCAAGAGATTTTCTTTTAAATACGAAAGGGAAATTGATGATATTTTTCAACAATTATTTTGCCTTTATTTTATCTAAAGAAAGACAAAGAAAATATGAGAAAAAAAAAGAAAGAAGAAACATCAATGCAGCACCAAGTGCTTCAATTGGTCACACACCACAAGGTTCAATGGAACCAGCTGAAGCAAGCTAGCATGCTCACAGCCTTACCATGGGCGATGGCGAGGCTAAGGCATTGGAAAAGCCAAGTGCTCTCACAGGCATCACCCAACACCTCGGTGAATTGATTCTTTTAACAAGGCAAAAGAAATAAAGTATAGTTTAATAAATTTCAGTACATACTGATTTATATTGTCAGTGGGATTTCAACTTAGAACAGGACTTACTTAAACAAATTAAAGCAAAACATTTATTTTGATCTTCTGCTGACATTACCATTTTTCTTCTTAAATATTGATTTCAACAGGTGGTATTTTTACTTGTATGTTTAATATTTTTCTCTGTCATATAACCTCACTTACTAAACTTTTATTTCAGTTCGTTTCATCAGGAGTTTAATCTTAGCAAAAGGGCTTTTTCCTTTGCATCATTTAATTACTAGATTTATTGAGGTTAAAGTGGAATTTCACTGGAATAAATTGACAGAAAATACACTTCTTGTTGCTTACATTTCAAAACCAGGATATGATGTATATAGGCCAAGTATTTTCATTGAAGTGAGTATATTATTGTACATCTTATCTGTCTCTTCTTTTCTCTTTATTACCTCTGCCTTACGTTATCAGTCACACATACACAGTGTGTGTGTCTTGTTTATACACCAATGTGCTGTGGGACAGCATCTTGGGAAGAACTGTAATGATAGCGAAATACTGGTATCATTCTCATTCCTCTGGGTGAGTCACCTCACCTGTCAGACATTCGGTGTTCTTTAACACTCAGTTTCATGTAGGGAGCTTTTCCAGGATGCTATTCCACAGCAAACTGGCAGATAAACAAAAGACATGCACTGTATGTGTGTGTGTGTGTCTGATAATATTTATATTATTAGAGCTACTTTTAATTCACCATCCATCCATCCATGCATACACACGCGCGCGCGCGCACACACACACATACACATACATTTATGCTGAACCTTTCAGACGAGATGACAAAAGACTGAGAGACTTGGTGCCTGATGGTACTTAAAAAAACCTGTGCTCCTCAGCAGAAGTGTTAAGGCCACATCCCTGAAGAAGAGGACTGTCCTGCAAGAGTCTTGTGCCCGTGCCATGTAGAAAGCACTTGTGCTTGGGCCACAAATAAGCACTCATGCCAGTGACATGTTAAAAGCCCCCAGCACGCACACTGTAAAGTGGTTGGTGTCAGGGAGGGCATCCAGCCATTGAGACCAAGCCAAATTAGACTGGAACCTGGTGCAGCTCTCCAGCTCTGGTCAAACCATCCAACCATACTAGCATGGAAAACATGTTAAAGGATGATGATGATAATAATGATGACATATTGTTACCTTTGATTTGTTGAAGCTATTGTGGAAAGTGTACCATAGAGCAAGCAAAACATTTGTTTACCTTTGCTATTATGAAAATTTTGTAATATTGAATTCATTGTCGAGTACAAGACTAAAACTTAGTGATTTTGGGAAGAATTTTTAAGGTTTATTAAGAGCACTATGGCAGCCCTATATAATTGTGAACTTAAGTGAAGGTAATTGACATCAAGTATTTTGTAGTACAACAGCCAAATTGTAAAAGCATAAAAATTGAAGTTTTATTCCCAAAGATTATAATAGATTTTTCCATTTGTTTAACAATATGGATTTTGTGTTTGATTGAATTGGATGAGGTGAATGGGTGCGGGGATACAATACAGCTATTATTGGAACCTAGTTGATATATAAATGTATTAAATCACATTTTTAAAAATTAAAACAATAAACTTTTCTTCATTTTAGGACGCTGATGGTTGCGTGATGATCCTAATATTTTGTCACAAAGAACCTGATCCTTTCCCATATTTTTCCTGGAGCCAACTGAAAATGGGAAAGTATATTTGTATCCTGGAGCCAAAACGTCATTATTTTCATGATGGACAAGTTGGTTTTAAAATTGATTCTACTCGAAAAATTCGAATTATCTAAATTGTAGAAAGAAACATTTTATTATGTATATTGTTTTTTTATTATTTAACTGAATATCTAACTTAACATTAATTATGTCTTGTTAATTTTAAAGAAGATTAAAACAATCTAATTTGGGGAAAATAAAGTACTATTTATTCCACTGTCTTATATTTTGAGTTATCCTAAGTTTGTATTTTATATTCAGGCAACTGGAAGTATATGAAGCAAAAACCATGAAAAAAGAGTAGAAGCTTGATATGACAGTAACAATGATAATGACCATCGTCATTATCATGCCAAAAATCCATTGCCTTTTCATAAGGTTATATTTATCCCTCAGAGGTAATGACAAGTGACCAAGACCTTTGGAGGTATACTGTGCTTGAGACCGTAGCTGTGGCCTATGCCAGTGTCGCATAACCAGCCTATTTTAGAATACCCTTCAATCATTGGGTAATATACTGTGCTTGAGAAAACCTGTTGGGTCAAGTGAAATCATTGTCATGGCTGATGTCAGTACTGTCTGACTGGCTCCCATGCTGGTGGCATGTAAAAAGCACCATACAGGCCTGGTTGATGCCAGTACTGCCTGACTGGCGCCTGTACTGGCGGCATGTAAAAAGCACCAACTATACTCTTGGAGTGGTTGGTGTTAGGAAGGGCATCCAGCTGTAGAAACCTTGCCAGATCAGATTGGAACCTGGTGCAGCCTCCTGGCTTGCCAGTCCTCAGTTAAACCCTTTAACCCATGCGAACATGGAAAGCGGATGTTAAACGATGATTATTATTATTGAGCTGGCAGAAATGTTAGCACACGGGGCAAAATGCTTAGCGGTATTTCGTCTGCCATTACGTTCTGAGTTCAAATTCCGCCTAGGTCGACTTTGCCTTTCATCCTTTTGAGGTTGATTAAATAAGTACCAGCTATGCACTGGGGTCGATGTAATCGATTTAATCCCTTTGTCTGTCCTTGTTTGTCCCCCTCTATGTTTAGCCCCTTGTGGGCAGTAAAGAAATAAATTATTATTATTATTATTATTATTATTATTATTATTATTCCCACTTAAACTATACTGTGGTAGACACCATGAGAGAAACTCTCATATTGGCTTTTGGTGCAAAATGCACTCTCATTTATATCACTTGTAGGGGAGAAAAACAAGAGTTTGGTGCATTATGCCCCAAAAGCCAATATGCGAGTTTCTCTCATGGTATCCACTGCAGTACAAATTGCTCTAACAGAGAATATGTGTTTAAGTGGGGATAAATATTATCTCTTAGTATTAATACTGCCTCTGTCACTAACATATATTTTCATAGATGATCTACACAGCTCTTCTTTTGTTAAAGCTATATATACTGATATGTCATAGATTATTTAGTATATATGTGAAATTTGCACAGAAATATAACAAACGACAAATATATCATACATCATTTGAATTGCATCTGTAACCAAAGCCCATTCATTGCAGAAAAATAAATATAATTATAAAGCTGAGAAACTTGTCTTTAATCATGGTTTGATTCCCAACCTGAAGCCAAATCCACATATTTTGATAATTTTTTTTTCCATATAAGTGTGGCAATGCATCTATAAACAGGTAATATGTTATCATTGCCATATGTATCAGAATTTATATTTAACAAGAGTCCCAGATTTTAAGCTGGTTCCATTCTTCAAGCACAAAATTATGTAAAGTCCATCCAAAGCTTCAATATTTCCTTTTTTATTTTAACTCATTTTTTTCTTTTCATTTTCGGTTAAGATTATTAATAAAAGCAAAATGTACGCATTGAAAATTCTTTATTTTGCAAAGCTCTATTTGATTCTGTCACCATTGAAAATGAATGGTCCTTTGATTTTTGTAATGAATTTTTGGATAAACACTAAAGCCTTTATGTAATTTGTCGAAGACAATTGTAGACAATATCGTTTTCCATGCTTTTAACGTAGCTAACAAGCTAAATGAATAAGGGAAGTAATTCAAGCAGGTATATAAATAGGTGTCGTTTATTTAACAACTTTGTGATCATATTTTGTTGAAATATACTGCCTTTATTTCAATTAATTTGGAAGCTTACGAAGAATTAGGTAACATACTTTATAATTATTAAATTGGTGTCTTAGGCATTAATTAACATGGAATTTTGATAAGATATTAATTTATGACAGGAACTTTGTATCAGAGAACCAAGAGTGGTCTCACACTAGTTAGTGAAATGCTGCGAAGCATTTAGCCCTCACAACAGGAATTTTGTTTTAGAAATTGTTGAATTCTCGTTTGCGGACCAGAGAACGGGGAAAAGAAAAGGTACACAGTTGAATTCATTTCGGACACCGCAGGAATCGTTTCTGAGAAAGTAACCCTTCTTTTCCCTTACTGAAATGTTTTTTTTTTTTTATCTTACCCTTTTTTTCCCCTCACCACTAAACTGACCAAGACTCCATTGATAAAGAGGCTATGTGCTTCTGACCAGCTGGTCTAACGACTCGACTACACTGCTAAGTGCAATAGTAGACGTGAAACCAATGGTAACGTTCTGACCGATTATATGCCGTAAGCAAGGATATATTACCTGACTACATAAAATATAACTGCTCAAAATAGAATGTGTTTTTTTTCCTAACCTATGGGCAACGGATGTATGTATGCATGCGTGTGTGTGTGTTTTATTTATTTAATTATTTTACCTGTTTCAGTCATTAGACTGCAGCCATGCTGGGACACCATATTAAAGAATTTTTAGTCGAATGTTTCGACCTCAGTACTTATTATTTTTAAAGCCAGATACTGATTCTATAGGTCTCTTAGAGTGATAAAGGTTTGTCTGTAAAATATAGGAATAGGTTCTGAAATTTTTGTTAAATTGCATAATGGTTCCACACCAGAATAAGTTTGAGAACTGCTGCCTAGGGTATAATTAACAGTAGTTAGGAGTGCTGTGATATTTTACATTTAAATAAAAACAATCGATAAAGCTGTTGCATACCTTAAGCATAAGGATATAAAGTGTTGAGGTCAAGGAAAGGTCCAGATGGAGAATATGTAAACGGACCCCCCCCTCTAATTTTTTTTTTTTTTTACGGAATACCTCATTTTAGGCTATGGAGATTCCGATTCTGAAACAAAATTTTCAAAAATCTCAAATTCAAAATTTCGATTCCCACCCATTTCTTCATTTTTCACATTTTCCGGAAATTTTTTTTGGACGAAATGCGTAAAGAAATACGGAGATTATGCAATTCTCCTTCCCCCAAGCAGACTATTTACATGCTAGAAATAACAGCCAAACCTCACAAAACTGCGATAACATAAAGCAAGAAATGTGTAACCAATCTACTC
>NC_068999.1:21732225-21734018 GCF_001194135.2 Octopus bimaculoides | reverse complement strand
AATTTCAGAAATATATGAGTTTTGGGTAGCCGTGCTGGTGGAGTTTAGGAGGGATAAACTACCGCAGTGTGTTCGAGAAATGTATAGAAATTCTGGAAGTTTTTCTTTGCAGTAAATCCATACATTTCTCGATACATTGACTCATCGACGCGGGACCATTTTATGTCGCCCGACGATCCAGTCACATACTTCAGCCGTCTTTCAATTCGGGACCAATAGGCCTCAATGTGATTCGTGCAAGCGCCAGTTTCAGGGTCGACGAAATTCGTTGAGTGGTTAATCGTTCTGTGAATGTAGCCCAGCTGTTCTAAGCACATAAATTCCTATAGCTGGCCCATTTGTCAGTATGTACTTTCGTACCCGGTAACACATTTTCGATTATAACGGCTTCAAGTGTTTCTGCGCTTCTACCAGGCACACGTTGAAGGAACCCTTTTTTCACAGTGGTGTCATAGCACCCGACAACCCACGTTTGATGGTCTATTCTCCCTACGTGGCTCTTCCTTTTAAAGAGCAAGCTCTCATCTATTTCCACCTCATGACCTGGACCACCGAGCGGAGCTTTGTCTCGAAGCATCTTCCCCGAACACACTTCTCGACAAAACTCATACCACTGGATCGCAGTTTTATTATCTACTCCGGTATATAAAGCCGCAGTAGATATAGGTGCCTCGAACACGAAATGAAAGACGATATGAAATATTTTTTGCGAAATGCGTAAAAAAAATACGGAGATTATGATTCTGAAAAAAAATTGTTTGAAAAATTTCAATTCCCCTTCCCCCAAGCAGGCTATTTACATGCTAGAAATAACAGCCAAATCCCACAAAACTGCGATAACATAAAGTAAGAAATGCGTAATCAATCTAGCACTGATTTGACAATTGCAATGAATAGCTTGATTTTGATTTGAAAAACACTGGTTTAGTTTAAATGAAAATAGGAGCACCTATAACTGTTTACAGATCCCCCAAGGTTACTAGTAGAGAAAAGAATACCATGAACCATGGCTTGTTACTAGCCACAAGTGTTAGTTATTAACAAAACCTAATCAAATGCCAGTTGGTTGCAGATAAAAGCATCTCAAGACAAGTGAAATTGGTTTGGTGAAAACTCATCTGATGAACCTTTGATTCTTGTAATGAATTTTTGGATAAACACTAAAGCCATTATGTAATTTGTCGAAGGTAACTGTAGACAATATCGTTTTCCATGCTTTTAACGTAGCGAACACGCTAAAGGAATAGGGGAAGTAATTCAAGCAGGTATATAAATAGGTGTCGTTTATTTAACAACTTTGTGATCATATTTTGTTGAAATATATTGCCTTTATTTCAATTAATTTAGAAGCTCACGAAGAATTAAGTAACATAATTTTGTAATTATTAAATTGGTGTCTAAGGCATTAATTAACATGGAATTTTGATAAGATGTTAATTTAAGACAGGAACTTTGTATCAGAGAACCAAGAGTGGTCTCACACTAGTTAGTGAAATATAGATAAAGTTTATATATATATAACCGAAATGGGGTTAAGATTCCGTACAAATCAAAAGTTACACTTAAAAAGTAAACACTTGTTTCTACCTTTACCATTTAAGTACACACACACACACACATATATATATATATATATATATAATATAGGCCAATCAGTTAGTTGTCATTATAATACTCAGAGTTTAGTTACTCTAACAGGCGTGGTAAAAAGTAAATAAAAGTAAAAGATAAAAGATATAAAAATACAACCACATAAAGATAGAAATCTTCGTTCATGAAACCTACATACGTAC
>NC_068999.1:21731002-21731486 GCF_001194135.2 Octopus bimaculoides | reverse complement strand
CCCTCCACGAAAACAATTTAATTTGTGTTCGTGGGAAGAACCATTTTAACGATCCGTACTGCCTTAATTCTTCGAAACGCCAGAGTTTTAATGGTGGCAGCTGATGAAGGCGATGTTTCTATGTGGCCTGCTTGTTTGTTGCACCTTGTTTACTATTTTGTCCTTGTTCTTTTGCCACGTCATGTACCCAGTTATGTATCTATATGTACATGTAGATGAACGTATATACATACATGTACATATATATGCATATACTCATATATTGTTTATATATATATATACACACATGCAAACACATACACACGTATATGTACCCATGCATTATTATGGTCATATATAGATCTCTACATGCACACACCAGTATATGCGTATGTCTGTGCGTGTAGAGATCTGTATATGAGCATAACAATGCGTGCATGGGTACATATACATGTGTATGCCTATATATATATATATATATATATATATATATATATATATATAT
>NC_068999.1:21725653-21730720 GCF_001194135.2 Octopus bimaculoides | reverse complement strand
ATATATATATATATATATATATATACACATATGTGTGTACATGTATGTATGCATATATACATGCGTACGTATGTAGATTTTATGAACGAAGATTTCTATCTTTACATGGTTGTATTTTTATATCTTTTATCTTTTACTTTTATTTACTTTTTACTACGCCTGTTAGAGTAACTTCCCTTTATTCAACGGATTTTTTTTTTCATAGAGTTTTTGTTTTAATAACTGATGAGGATGTCTTTTAGCCCCGGCATCTGAAACTCTGAGTATTATTATGACAACTAACTGATTGGCCTATATTATAAATATATAGATAAATTCCTCTATTTGCATATTATCGAGGTCTCATTCATTCTTTTGTCATCATATTATTATTATTATTATTATATATATATATATATATAGATAGATAGATAGATAGAGAGAGAGAGAGAGAGAGAGAGAGAGAGAGATCTTCTGCATGCTCACAGAAGATCAAAAGCAGTCAGTACTTGATTGAAAGAACAGTTGGAAGTTGATCTGGACCTTTTTTTGAAGGTCAGTGGAAGCATTCGATGTCACCATGTCCCAGAAAAGTGCATCAAGTGAAGTTCAATGTCAAAATGATGCTGATTTGTTTCATTGATGCAAAAGGAATTGTCCTCAAAGAATTTCTTCCTCCTGATCAAACTGTTAACCAGACATTTTACTTGGGAGTTCTGAAGCATTTGTGAGATGTGAGATGAAAACGCCTTGACCTGTGACAAAGTGGAGAGTGGTGGTTTTATCATGGCAATGTACCTGCGCACACTGCCTTGAGTGTGTGACAGTTTTCTACCAAAAATGGCATGACTCCACTGTAAAGTATAACAGGAGCACTTCTTTACATTCTCTCCACTTTTATTAACAATATTTCATACACTTGTAGTGGACATATGAACTTCAGCAAAAGGTCATGTTGATAACACCAAGCTTTAAACTATCCTGACAATCTGCAGTTGTCAATGGCAGTTATTCCTTATCTCAGCTTGGTCTCAATATCCCTCTTGATGTCATTTAAGGATTTTTCATTTATACAGCCTAAGTTCTTGACTGCTTCCTGATCTTTGGAATCAGTTCCTTCTAATTTAAAAATGAGATTCTTTATCCCTTTAGCATTCAAATTATTCTGTCAAATGTGATGCTTACTTATTCACAATGTTTTGAATTAAGCATGAATTATCTCAAAGCTTCAAGATATTAATGATGCGATTGTTTATTTTTCAACTGTCATTGTATGATAGATGCGAGAAGTTAGATCTGTCTGGTATGAACATAAAACAGATAGAATATTTGGGCTGGATATGGCTGGTTTAAATACTAAAGGTTGAATCTAATCCTTCATTGCTGACAGATTGCAGCTACTTTTGGCTTTGACATGCAGTCAACACTGCTGGAATATCTCATCCAACCTCACAAGGAGCATTATTTTGACTAATATTTTATTTTATTGACTCTGGAGAAGTGAAAGGTAAAGTTAACTTTGGTGGGCTTTTAACCCTTTAGCTTTTAAACTGACCATATCCAGCCCAAATTTTCTACCTATTTTATGTTCAAACTAGCCAGGTCTGGCCTCTCATATCTACCCTACAATGTCATTCTAAAAATAAACTATTACACCATTGAAATCTCAAAAGTATAAGATAATGCATGTCTAATTCAAAACAATGGAAATAAATAATTATTACATTTCACAGAGATATCTGAATGCTAAAGGGTTAAAGTACTGTAGCTAAATGTCATAAGATATTTTGTCTAACTCTCTAACAATTCTGCCTATCCACCACCAACTAGCAGAAAGCCATCTGGTATTTTTGCTTGTAATAATTATAATAAAAATAATAATAATAATCCTTTCTACTACAGGTACTAGGCCTGAAATTTGGCAGGAGAGGCAAATTGATTACTTCAGTGCTGAACTGGTACTTATTTCATCGCTCCTGAAAAGATGAAAGGCAAAGTTCACCTTGGCAAAATTTGAACTCAGGACATAAAGACAGACAAAATGGCACTAAGCATTTTATCTGGCATTCAAATGATTCTGTCAGCACAACATCTTAATAATAATAATGGTAATAATAATATGAGTGCCGATGTTACCAGACAGAGCATCCAAAAGGTGGTCGGGAGTTGCTCCATGTGTCAGTCCATCAACCTTGCTCCAGGTGTGCATGAGCAGGAAAACACTTCAGTAGAGTACAACTGGAGATGACTAGCAGTGGATGTAACACACTACCGGCAGAGGGCATATCTCTCGATGGTCGACTGTGGGCCGGGCTGGGTGGCCATTTGGTGGGAATTGAAGGCAGGCAATGCGGACAAGATGGCATATATTCTAAACTAGGTATTCTGAGAGCGGAGCCTTGTGGACGAATTGGTAATGGACAACAGTACAGCATTTCATTTGGAGGTGCTAAAGGAGATGCTTGAGAGGTGGAAAGAGCACTGCTTTTTCAGAGCGGCACACAGGCCGAATGGAAATGAGATCGTGGAGAAACATCATCAAATGATCGAGGCCATGGTGGAGAGGGGACATGTCTTGCCTCTGGAAGTGGTATTCTGGTACAACATGTTGCCTTGATAAGGACAGGCCAAAGAGTCCGTGCCACATAGAGCGATATTCAAATATGAATGGCAGCATCCGAATAAACCATCAAGATGCCCTGTAGAAGAGAGAGGGCCTGACTTTGTGGAGGTGGGAGGTGAAGTCTGGGTCAAGCCACCAAAGGCATGCTGCACAACTCAGTGGAACTGAGGAATAGTGATGGCTGTCAATACCAAAAACAACATTTCTATGGATGGAATGCTGTGTCATGTCTTGGATGTTCGTCGGATTGTCACTTTGTTGGATGATGATTGTGGAGAAGAGGAAGAGAATGAGGTTCCTAGTTTAGGATCACAACGTGCAAGGGTTGGTTGCTCCCGGGGTTGGTCAGATAGCAGCTGCTTATACTGTGTGACAAGGTAGGGCAGGATCGCCAGAGTGACTACTACTAGACAGGCACAAACAAGAGAGGCTGGTAGGTGAACCTCTTTTCATTTCTTATGCACAACAAAATGAAAAGCCAAGATGGTCATTTAAAAGACTCATGGAACATTATATTAAACTATTGTTTTATTTCTCCATATATTCCTAGGACACAATCTCATGCTTAAAAGACAATATTGTACTCCAAATCCCACAAATATGAACAGTACACAAATAGAACTCAGAAGGTAGCTACAGGTATTGGGTTTCATTGATGATGAAAATCTCTCGTGGTGAATGTACATCGTCGTTATAGTGGCAATTGCATTACAAGGCTGGCAATCCCCTTCGGGATTGGTAGCTACAATCCTTTCCTCTACGAACTCCTACTTTGTTCGAAATAGTGCTCTTGCTGCACATGCAAATTATCTTGGGTTACCTACAAAAAAAAAAAGCCACCAAACTCCAATATCTGGAGTGTAGACGATGTTTCTTTTCTCTGCTTTTTCTACTATTACAGTGACTTCTAAGGAATCCACTTAGGCACACTCAACTCTCCTTTTTTTTATCAGTCATACTGTGTCTACATCCAAGACCCTCACTGATCACAACACTACTTCTTTCCCAACGTTCGTACGTTCCTACCAGGCTACTCCATCATTTTACTTTTTTATTTTCATTTTTGACGGTCGTTGACTTGCGCAACTTTTCCCAAGGGACATTACTTGTGTCGACCCACGAAGGCACTGGGTACAATCTCGTCCTTTAGACTAAATCAATAAAGAAAAAAAGGGGATAAAAAAATTCGTTTCAATGACAAGGGAATGTGATAGATTATGAAACAATAAAGTAAACAACCTGATGTATCTAGATACAAACATCCACACAAAACCAGCGAGCACGATAGGCGCTGAGGAAGATCAGCAACTTTCTTTTCTATTGATTCACATTTTGGTTGTTTTTATATTTACCCATGGCACATCATATCATATCACAACTTACATATAAAAATATGCACCCTTTCTATCACTACAGATTAGTAAAAACGAAGCAAAACTTAACACAAAAGACTATCTTTAAGCCATTATCTGCTCAATTGTCCACAGATATATTAAATTTGAAAAAACTTTTAGAAAAGATCTTAGGACAACGGAATTCTAGTTTAAACACACCATACAACCCTTCATAACTTTATTATTTTGTTTTAAATTTTCAGAAAATTTTTGCGAATTTGTATTCTACACACGGGATTTCCGTGTGGAGAACACTCCATCCTCCCATAAATCCTATAAGTTCCACTCTTTTTCGATTTTTTTTTCCAAATCAGAGTTTAAAATACGGACATTGCAAATTTTTATATGGGGTGCTTAAACCAGAATTCCACCCTTAGGTCATCAGTGATCCACTTATGGGACTCGATGCACTTGTTGCATTCGTAGTCCCTCGACCTGCAGGAAATAGCAGCTAAACTTTCCTCAAACAACGGTATATTTTATTAGAAGAAGGACACAATAGATAAAGCATGTCTGAGTCCTCTATTGCTGAACAAATAAAAAAAGAAATTGACAAAATACGAGAAGTTGAGAAAGTCACGGGTAGAATGCTTTCGGCCATAAGGTCTACTCAATCTGTTTTACATTTTAATAACTAGCTGTCCGCTAATGACACTCGGTGGTTAAGAAAAAACAGAAGTAATCGAAACCTGATGAGTTGTGAGGGCGATGACGAAACTAGCGGGCTCGATTCTCACTCCAAGCTTTCGTTTTACGAATAAACTTTGCATAAATAAATGTTGTTGTTGGCACTCCGTCGCTTACGACGTCGAGGGCTCCAGTTGATCCGTTCAACGGAACAGCCTGCTCGTGAAATTAACGTGCAAGTGGCTGAACACTCCACAGACACGTGTACCCTTAACGTAGTTCTCGCGGGTATTCAGCGTGACACAGCTGACCCTTTGAATTACAGGTACAACAGAAACAGGGAATAAGAGTGAGAGAAAGTTGTGGTGAAAGAGTACAGGAGGGTTCGCCACCATCCCCTGCCGGAGTCACGTGGAGCTTTAGGTATTTTCGCTCAATAAACAC
>NC_068999.1:21713762-21725643 GCF_001194135.2 Octopus bimaculoides | reverse complement strand
GCCGGAGTCACGTGGAACTTTAGATATTTTCGCTCAATAAACACTCACAACGCCCGGTCTGGGAATCGAAACCGCGAACCTATGACCGCGAGTCCGCTGCTCTAACCATTGGGCCATTGCGCCTCTACGCATAAATAAATAAATAAACAATAACACGAAAGCTGCATGAACAAGTGTAACTCTTTTGTGTTTTTGTAAACGAGAATTACTTCCCCTTTAATTCAGATGCCATTCAGCTAAAAGCAATGGCTTCTTTCGGCCGAATGTCTTTAGCGGTTCTGTTCATAGGGCTTTGTGTAGTCACATGGAGAGATTTAACATCCACTCAGTCGGAACCAACTTCACAGAAAGATATCAAGTCATTGAAACTGAGTAAATTCGCTGGTCCCACCCTCAAGTTTATGTTTTGGTAAGTAATTTGCTGAAAGACTAGCTTTAAGAAAAAATGCTAATTTCCTTGTTCAAACTACGAAGTTACATAAAATCTGCACTATATATGCCTTAACCATAGATATTGAATCTCTGTCGTCGATTAACTATGGGACATTTCACCAAGAACAAAAATTTAGATCATATATAACTGCTCTCATTAACTAAAGCAGTGTGTAATTTATAAATGTCATAAGTAATATGAAGACTACTGTTTGATCGTTCCGTTTTGTATGTGTGTGTGTATATATATATATATATATATATATATATATATATATATGTCGGTCAGTTTTCCATAAGTCAGAAAAAAAGCACGATCTAAAAAAAAATTTGAGCTATTATACTTTTATATAGTAGAGGAGTATTATATTCCTGGTTATTCTTCATATCCAAGAATACACTACTCGACTGATCTATCTATCTATCTACTCACTCACACACACTGGGCTGGTATAGTTTTGAATTCCTGTAGATAAAATAGGTCCCATTCTATATTTGTGTATTGGTAAAAAAAATGTATATATTGTGTGAAGAAAACCATGACCATATATACCCATTATATTGTCTAATACAGTATATAGCGTATTTGTGTTTGTACATCTGTGTGTGTCTGTCTATCTATCTATCTATCTGTCTGTCTTTGTGTTTGTGACCTGTTTTTGATTTCCAGTCAGAACCGCATTACTCCACTCAGAACTTCAACACCTCATTTAAGTGGGGGGGGGGGTTAAAGAGGAGGTATATGAATGTTATATATACTTAATCATCCCTCACTCTTTAAATTAAATTTAGATGGTTCTCCAAATTGAAATTTTTTAAATTATCCAAAACTAATAAAATAGTGTAACTGTTATTCGTTTCGTTTTCCAGCTAATACTATTTGATTTCATTTACGTTAATATTAAATTTCATTAAAAAAAAAAAAAAAAACCTGGACATCACATAATCTCATTTTTCTTTCATCCATCCACTCCATTGTAAATCTTAGCTCCACTCGTGCCTATGTAATTTAAAATCGTTAATCCGACTACCACCTGTTTACTACTGTCGTTATAGTTCTTTCTTCCTCTACCTCACTTTTGCACTGTCACCACCTGCTAGAAATAATAGTCAATCTCTTTCATTAATTCAATCACAAGCGAACTGGAATTGTGTGTGTGTGTGTGTGTGTGTGTGAGAGAGAGAGAGTCTTCAGATATATTCTTTTTTTTAATCCAATATTTCTCACTTTCTCTCACTCTCTCTACACATAACTACTTAGACCTTTCGTTTAAATGTCTGTCTTCCCCCCCTCTCTGTGTGTGTGTGTGCGCGGCGTGCATGTATGTACGTATATATAATTACCGAGACCATAGGGTTTATTTAAGTGTTAGCGCATTTGTATGGCCGTGGATTTACGATCATTTGCATAATGCTTATTCTTTCTCTTTTCCTTAACTCGTGACTAGATTGTGCCTCAGTATTTTTTGCTCAGTCATGTTTCACTCCTATTGTTTGTGTGTGTGTACACACACACACACTTTTTTCTTCTTGTAACCTACTATCGTTATTAATAACAATATTTATATCATTTACAACATGGACACAAAGTCATATATTTGGGTGTTGGGTGGGAGTGCTTAATTAATCACATCAACCTCAATGTTTGGCTGGTACTTTATTTTATCAATCGCAGAAGGATAAAAGTTGAAGTTGACGGAGGAAGGTTTGAACTCAAAACGTAGAGTCGGAGCAAATATTAGAAGCCATTTTGTCCGACACTCCAATGATATTGCCAATTCACAAAAATAATATTTTGTATTGGCCTGTTAAATCGACTTAGTATGTGATTGATATTCTGTTTTGTCATTTTCGGAGGAGGAAGGGATAAGTTGACTTCAGTGGGATTCGAGCGCAGAATATAAAGAGGCGATTGTAGTACCGCAATGCATTTTACCCTTAACTTTGGTACGTGGCCATGGATTTTGAAGGAAAGTATAGTGGACTCAACTCTTCAAGTCCCAGAGTTCTTGCAAGTACTTGGCTAGAAGTATATTTTATCAACATCGGTGGAATTTGAACTCTGAACATAAAATGAGATATACTTCAATCTATTAATCTACTGACTAGTATGTTTCTAACATTATCACAGTTTATCAACTTCTCAGAGGAGGGCTAATGTGACGTTCGGCTATGTCTCCGGAGCATTTGGAAACGTTAAGAACAGTAAGATATGTACAACCAGAGGTTCGAACTCAAATCTTCGTGGCCTTTATGTATGCCTTATCAACAGGTATTATTATTCAGCTCCGAAGAAGTAAATATAAGGTCAAAGGCTTTTATTTCATTTTTTCTTTCGCATCCACTCAAACAGTGTGCATTCAGGGTCACATCAAATGTGCACTTCCTCTTTTAAGACATCAGTAGGGTATGATAGAGAAATTTTGACTGCAGTTTTTAGCAGCTTTGGATGATTGCTTTGACAGGATTTTTAATAACGGAGACAGACTGCAAGTGCAGAAGAACCCGTGCATCATGTTAAGAAAAATAACGGATCTTTTATTTTATGTTTGCATTACAATGTCAGTCCTGCGGTTTCAAGGTTTATTTATTTATTCATATGGATTTAAAGACAACTTCGTCAACGAGTAGTTTTAATTATGGAAGCAGGGAAGAGTTTCCCTACCCGCAATTCAAATAAATGTGAAACTGCATGGAGCCGCTCACTTGGGCGATTAGCGTGCATCAGCTTTGTTGGATGTTGATGTGTAGCTCTTGTATTTGAAGATCGAACCTTCACCTTTTGACTACCTTCATTACATAATTGATTGTTTCCTTATAGTCAAGCCTTTGTGTTAATAAGCGAGGAGAGATTAGATTATATAGCGTTCGTGCCTTGTTGGAGATCATTAAAATTACCTAAGTGAAATGGTCATATTTTTATTTAAAACGGCAGAGTGTGATGCAGGGAAGATTCGGTTGCAGTTTTTCATAGCATAAACGGGCGACCATGGAGAGACGATTCTTTCATTAGTTCGAGCTATTAACGCTATTGACAGGAGGTTGGCGCAAGCGGAGATCTTACATATTAAACAGACACCAGAAATAATAATTACGACGTTTAAGACTCTTTTCCATTTACGGCATGTGGTGCTAATTTTATAGATTCAGCCCAACAGATACGTAGAACATTAAATCTCAAGAAATATATTTGATGTTAAGATATTTATTTCTGGCAGTTATTTTAATCGATCTTTCTCCTACTACTACCAACAAGAATTGATGAAAGTGATTGAATGAAATAAACGACATATTAAGTCTTGCAGTCGACGCCAAATACGTAACTCGGTTTTAACTCCAGAATTACGGCTCTATTACTAACGTCTTATATTACTCTTTACTCGTTTCAGTCATTTGACTGTGGCCATGCTGGAGCACCGCCTTTAGTCGAGAAAATCGACCCCAGGACTTATTCTTTGGAAGCCTAGTACTTATTCTATCGGTCTCTTTTTGCCGAACCGCAAGGTTACGGGGACGTAAACACACCAGCATCGGTTGTCAAGTGATGGTGGGGGGGGGACAAACACAGACACACAAACACACACATATATATATATATACATATATACGACGGGCTTCTTTCAGTTTCCGTCTACCAAATCCACTCACAAGGCTTTGGTCGGCCCGAGGCTATAGTAGAAGACACTTGCCCAAGGTGCCACGCAGTGGGACTGAACCCAGGACCATGTGGTTGGTAAGCAAGCTACTTACCACACAGCCACTCCTGCGCCTATATTATTATTATTTTCTATATTATTATTTCACTTTTGATTATAAACCTGCTTATATTGTGTGTGTTCAAGCATAAGTGTGATCTAGTCTTCGATTATGATAAGCATACAGTATACAGACACACGCATATACAACACTTGTATGTTCATGTTAGTACCTGTGTATTGGTGTGTTGTTGACTGTTTGTGTGGGCTTTTTCGGTATAATCGCAGTGATTGGTTGTACGGGCGATTGGATTTGTGTCTGGTTTTGTATATGTAGCAAGAGCTGTGATCTTTTTCTGTTTCGACGGCGTGGCTGTATCGCAAGATGTTTCCTTACTAACCGCGTCGTTCCGGCTTCTATCCCACAGCGTGGCATCTTGAGTGTCTCCCGGGTCAACTAAAGCTTTGTGAGTTGATGGAAACTGAAAAAAGCGCGTTGCGTGTGTTTCTATTTCACTGAAACAGGTAAAGGATAACAGGTGTATTGGGTGGTGTATCATGGTAAGTTATTTGTGCAAATATGTACATGAGATAAGTGCATCTTACTCTCTGGGTCGTGCACACATTAGTAGTTGAAATAGATTTTGAAAGTCTGTAGGTAATTTATGAGTTCAGTTTTTTTGGGTTTTTTTTTAGTTGTTTGAGGGCTAATAGTATGTGGAAACTTTCATTTGTACATGAATTACAGGACTGGCAGCGACTGCGGTCTTATGGTGGTTTTGGTAACATTATTCATTGAAGCTTGTGTAGTGTGTGGTTATCACTGTGATGCCAAATGTGTAAGGTGATGTGACATTTCTCTCGTTAGGATTCCAGAATATATATTGGTAATGGTTAAATGTGGTCTTAAATTTCTTCATGGTGATTCTGATGCACACTCTATTGGCTGAGTGTGTTTTGATATTGTATTTATAGAGAATATTTTCTTCTGTGCGTGTGAATATGTAATGGTGTGGGAGTGTCAGTTTATCTGTGTGTTGTTGTTGTTGTTGGCACTCCGTCGCTTACGACGTCGAGGGTTCCAGTTCTGTGTGTGTATATACATATATTTAAACATAAATGCGAGTGTATGAGTTTAGCCCTGAAAGGCTCTGAGACAATGCGTCCTCGAGAAAAACGAATTTGATTTTCGAAATATGTCTCCCCCTCCTAAGAGAGGGTGGTCCATAAATTGTAATAAAAAATATATCATTTGCTGTAAGAAATAACCAGGGCCAGCTCAAGGTACCGGCAACTTGGGTAGTCGCACGAGGTGCCATGTGCTAGGGAGCGTCAAGGAGGGCGTGACAAAGACAAGGAAATTTCTACGACCGTCAGCTTGTACACGCCGAAGTTCAGCTTGCCCGGGGCGCAAAATTTTTTTCCACGAGAGTTCCGGACCCCTGTAATGGACTCATCTGCATACAACCAATCAGCGCAGAGCCACCCTTATTCTTTCTTCCTTTCTAGTCAGCACCGTGCATTCTTTACTCTTTCCCTCTCTACTGTCAGACAAAAATTCGCCATCACTACAAGTACTACTGTCTCATTAACTACATGTCGGGCAAACGAATAAATTTATATAAATAATATTTCTTCCTTCTTGGTGTTGATCCTTCGATGTTCACTGGTTACTCCGACGTTGGCACAATAATACACTTGCCCAAACTGAATTACTGGAGTTATTTCATTTTTTCCAGAAAAATGTTTTTAAAAAGTTATAAAGGTTTAAAGTTTGATCATTTTCACCCAGACAAGAAACAGGATTTGGCTGTATGCAAATGAGTTCATAACTGGGAACCGGAGCTCTCGTGGGGAAAAAAATTCGCGTCCAGCTCTGGAAATAACTCAACTTTCAGATCGACAACTCTCCCACTATCTATCGCCATCAGTCTGTCTCTCTCTCGATTAGTTACTTCACTCTTTATCGCTCTCACTCTTTTGTATATATATATTATTTCTCATGCATTGCTTTCAGTTTGTTTTAAACTTGTTTAGTTTCATTTTATGACGGCCATTACGCACAAACCCTGTTCTCTGATTGGGTAAAAATGAGGAAATTTTAAACGTTTGTTACATTTTTCTGAAATTTTTTTTCTGAGATAAATGAATTACAAACTCTGATTCCGCGTGAAAAAGTACATCAATATACTGAATTTGAAAATTTTCTCTTAATTTATATTTACCTACCTAAACTCACCCACCCATATATTTGTAGATATGCTTGTATGTCTTTGATATATTCTATATATATAGCACAAACACTCATCCCCCGTCGCATTAACACGCGTCTTAATGTATAAGGATTGGTGTAGCCTCTCCACACACTTTTTAAAAACGGCTTCAATGATAATTTGTTCCTAGCTCATGGGGTTTTTGATGGTACGGTTAATTGATTTCGAGCTACTTTTTTTGTTTAATCTCATTTTAATACATTATCGCAAAAAAAGGTTAATCACACTGATGTTAATTGACATGTTTACATGCCGTGTCACAGCTTTTCTGTTGACTTTGTTTGCAAAGTCAACGGGTGAGTCTACGTGCTCGCCGACCTGCTAGAAATAGCAACCAAATCTCCAACAACACTTATTGATTGTGGATCTGCTTCATTAGGGTTGATTAAAGTCAGAAGTGAATTCTAGATTTTCATCTTACATAATCGCAAGGTGAAAAATTTAGTACTTTTACTGACTTCAGTGGAATTTGAACTCAGAACGTAAAAGGCTCGTAAATAAACATCACGTGTAATTTTGTCTCATGCTGCACCAGTTCTACCGTTCCACCACCCTCAAATATTGTCTTATTTGGGTACACCGATCAGATTTTGGGAAAGGGAATAGTTAATGATATCGACCTCAACACTTGGCGCTACTACTAAAGCAGCGCGGATCCGAACGCGCAGTCGCGCGTCCGCGCTGCTTTAGTAGTACCCACTTGGCTTGTACTTTATTTCATCAACTTCGGAAGGCTAAACAAAGCAAAGTTGACTGCGTTTTCTAACATAACCCATTGGGTACATTATTTACATTTGACGGATATTTGTCCTCATCTTGTTTGTTGTTAACACAACGTTTCGGCTGATATACCCTCCAGCCTTCGTCAGGTGTCTTGGGGAAATTTCGAACCTGAGTTGAAAGACGAGCTAGTTTTTGGTGGAGTTTCTCAATATGTCTCCATTGAAGTCTAATGCCTGCCGAAACGTTGTGTTAACAACAAACAAGACGAGGACAAATATCCATCAAATGTAAATAATGTACATAATTCCTCATCTCTTAAATATAGAACTGTATTATAACCTATTGAGGTTTGGTAAACAGTTTAAGATTAAATTCAGTCTAGTCTAGTACGTTAGTGGTTTAACCTCGGATCAAATACATTCTAACCAGGATCATGCCGTCGCGCAGAGAACCCAGGACCACTTTATCTATTGTGACCTCTTATCTAAGATTGTAGAGATGTGATTTGAGGTATATTTGGCAGCTATTTTTAGCATCCCTAATGATCACGCTGAGACTTTCTCGTTACAACAGATACATATTTGATAGACCTACTTAGGCCCCACCGATTTATAGAAATAGAAAATTGTAGATTGAGATGATTTCAGCATATTACTGGTACTTAATCGACCCTCGGTATGGTGGTTCTGTTAACTTCTTTTAATTGTGGGCTTTTATCAACGCAACCAGTACTGTTCAGGAGGAATAGCGATCACTGATTTAGTAAAACTTGATGGCGAAGGTAAAGAATACGCACACCCGGTATTTAGGATTAGGGTTACGCCGAAAACGGGTGGTGTGCGTATTCTTTATCTCCTCCGACTTGATATACCTGAGGCTGTACCGTATCTGTTTATCTTACGAAAGAAAGTAAGCAAATGTGTATAATTGACTCCTTCCTCGTCTTTAACAATATGTAGAAAGGAGTCAAGCCCAAACAGAAATTGGGCTCTCATGAGGGCAAACGGCTCGATATATAAACAAATACACAAATTGTATGCGTTGTTAGACACTTGGCTAGCTCTCTTTCCGTATGTATGTCATATTGCTTGCTTTCCCAATATGTGTATGTACTAAACAGCTAACGACCTTATTGTGTGCACGCGGTACACATCTGGCTATCTCTCTATAAAAGCATTCTATTTTATGTGTATGTTAGGTGTGTTTGCTACTTATTGTTGAGGATGTGACAATGTTAGTCTGTGGAAGGGCCGAGTCTGACAATGTCTGACAGTTTGGTTGGTGAGGTTTGGAGAATGGGTGTTTTGTGTGAGAGAGAGAGATAGAGAGAGAGTGTGTGTGTGTGTTCATTTATTGGTGTCTGGAGGAGGACGGGAAACTACAGTAATTGGGGGAAACTAAACGAACATCATCCTGTCCAACAACTTCCGCTCCCTGTGTGTCGTCTTTTGTGTGTGAATGCTCTGACGTACTCGAAAACTAATTACTACATTAACGCTGTAACATTTCCAGACCACCACCTCTACAAATGTTTCTTTCCTTCTGTTTCTTCTTCTGCAAGTTGTACAGTTATACTGGTGATGGTGACGGAGACGTATGTCTTAGACGACAGGTTTAAAGTATGTCATGTTTTGTTGAACTTGTGTAATGGAAACGCTGGGCTATACACACTCATTCATTCATTCACACGTTCTCTCCTCGTTCTCTCGTGTGAGAAAGCTACTGAGTAGTATTAAAGGGTTGTAATATTGTGGGTTTATGTGTGTGTGTGCAGGAGAAATTTGCCGAACAAGTTGAAGAGGTGCCAAACGTAGCGTCCAGAGAAACGATCGTAGTGACAACTGAGAGCTGAGCGAACTGGACGAAGTATTCCGAAAATAACATCTGAACGACATTCTGGGAAGTTCCATGACTTCCAAGTTGTCTGATTGTTTTTGTTATATTACCGATTTCTTCCATGGTTCGAGCAGTGATTCTGTTTTACAGAACGCTTTTATTCTTTTCTTTTAATGGAAAATTTCACATTTCTGTAGACATTTCAAATATCAGCATATACTTGTAGGCAGAATAATTGTTTTCAAGAGTTTTAGCTAGGCAATAGCTTGTACAAAGTTATTAGTGCATAGAGCAAAAATCCCTATATTTATTTGTTTGAGTTCTTAACCTTGTGGGTTAAAATCTTGCTGAGGTTGACCATATCCTTTTATCATTCTGAAGTCAATGTAATAAAGTACCAGTCTGTTGCGATGGATTGGAGGAATTGTTAGAGTTTGGAAGTATTTGTTCTGTCACTTTGTGTTCTGACTTCCCTTGTGATGATAATGGTGCCAAGTTGAATTGGGCCTTGCTTTTCTCTTGGACAATAGTTGCACAGAGAAGAAAGACCTGTAGTATCAATTGCTGGTCTTCTATGAAGAATTTTTACCAAGGCATGCACTTGAGTGGAAAATATTCCTGGTGCAGGTCCATGGTCAGTGCTGACTGACAGAGGCGTTAAGATGGTTTTAGGAAGGAGGGACAAAGTCCATGATCTGAACAGATTCTTTCTGGATTGTGAGATCATGCAATTGAATAGCAGCAAATTGAAATTTGTAAGAAAAACATAGACAGGGACAGGGACAGGGAATTCTTTGGAGTTGATGTTCTAGAGTAGAAGGATGTCAGTCCTGGAAGGAGTGAGAGAGACGGACAGACAGACAGACAACATGGGTGAAGGGGGAAGATAGATAACTTTGTTGGTTGGATTTGAAGAGAAATGGTAATATTTTACTACAATAAACTTATGAAATCTGACTGGCACTCCACCGGTTATGATGATGAGTGATCCAGTTCTTCTGCTCAATAGAACCGCTTGCTCGCAAAAATAACTTACAAGTGGCTAAAGACTCCAGAGACACGCGTACCCATAACTTAGTTCTCAGGAAGATTCAGCATGACACAGAATGTGGCATGGCTGGCCCTTTGAAATATGGGTGCTATTCAATTGTGCCAGTTGAGTGGACTGGAACTATGTGAAATAAAGTGTCATGCTGCTGGGAATTGAGCGCCTGACCCTATGATTGTGATCCAAGTATCCTAACTGCTAAGTCAGATGCCATCACTAAACTTATGAAATAATATTATCTAGAATAACAGAAAACCAAAGCTAATGGTACTTTTGAAAATCATTGTAAGGAATATTGTGCAAGCTTGTTTATGTCGGCAACTACCAGTTGTAAACTGAATGCCAAGCATATAACATGAAATGCCTGGTGCTGGATTTTAATCCTTTCAGTACTGTATTTATTTTGAGATGCTCTGTGTTTCTTTCAATTACTTTGAATATAACAAAGAATTTAGTAAAATAACTTAGTTATCATTCAGCTAGTGCTAGGAGCATAAATTGTGACTAAGGTTTGGTGGAAGATTTTAATTCAAAACTTATGAAAACAAGACATTTGTACTTGGAGCCAGAGCCGGTTTCAGCCGGGTTGGTAACAAAAGGGTTAAACATTTTATTCTTTGTCACATATTCCATCATGCTGTTTAAAGTTACTGAAGAAGAAACAACAAAAGAGACAGAAATTTTATACTACAACAGTAGACATTAAGAAAAATGGTAATGAGGCATATGTGTAAGTTTGTTAATCCTGTAGCATTCAGATTGTTCAGTTAAAAGTAATGCTTATTTCTTCACATTGCTTTGGGTTAATCATGCATTGTCTTGTAGCTTTGAGATTTCAATAGCGTGATAACATACTTTTAGAATGTCATTGTAGGGTAAGTGTGAGAGGCTGGATCTGGCCAGTTTAAACATAAAACAGACAGAATATTTGGGCCAGATATGGCCAGTTTAAATGCGAAAGAGTTAATGATAGGATATGATTTTGAATCATTGTTGTATCTCTTCCCCCACAACATACCTTCCAATGCCTCCTCTCTCTACCTGTCTCCACTCATTACATTCCCCCTCTCCTCCTTTCACAATCTCACAAACTTACCCACTCGCTCAACCTATCCAATCCTTGCTTCCAACTCACTTATATACACTTCCCTGTAACTTGAATATACTCTCCATCACATCTTCACCATCTCTCTCCTCAACTGAGGTAGCCGGTTATCTCCTCTTATTGCAAACACCCATTTCTGTCCCTCTATTCATCTAGCAAAAACCCACCTCCCTCAATACTCCTCCTCCCCTAGTTGAGGGGGGTCTTGCAAGCTACTTGGTGTTTTACTGCTGCTGTTGGTGCCATGAAAAAAAGTACCAAGTACACTGTAAAGTGGTTGGCATTATGTGTAGAAACCATGCCAAGCAGACAGTAGAGCTTGACACAGTTTTGTGACTTTCCATCTCCTTTCAAACCATCCAACCCATGCCAGCATGAAAGGAGAATGTTAAGCGATGATGACTAAACAAAATTAAAGAACATCAAAAAGCAAAGATGCTCAAAATATCTGGCAGTGTTGGCTATAGCCTAGTCACCCGTCAGGTGATACACGAAGGAGTCATACCCTATGACTGGTGTAGCAGCATCATAGTCAACTGCTACAAAGGTAAAGGGGACGCTTTAGATACAAATAATTACAGAGGCATCAAGCTGTTAGATCAGGTTATGAAAGTTACAGAGAGGGTCATAGCCCAACTAATTAGGGAGCGAATCAATTTAGATGAGATGCAGTTTGGGTTCGTGCCAGGTAAAAGCACTACTGATGCCTTATTTCTAGTGAGACAGTTGCAAGAGAAATACCTAGCTAAGGATAAACCTCTGTACCTGG
>NC_068999.1:21700200-21712368 GCF_001194135.2 Octopus bimaculoides | reverse complement strand
GGACTGGCTTGTGCGGGTGGCACATAAAAGACACCATTTCGAGCGTGGCCGTTTTCGTGCGGGTGACACGTAAAAGCACCCACTACACTCTCTGAGTGGTTGGCGTTAGGAAGGGCATCCAGCTGTAGAAACTCTGCCAAATCAGACTGGAGCCTGGTGTTGCCATCCGGTTTCACCAGTCCTCAGTCAAATCGTCCAACCCATGCTAGCATGGAAAGCGGACGTTAAACGATGATGATGATGATGATGATGATGTTCTGGCCTAATTATAAAATAGCAGATAGGAATAGTTTACATCAACCAAAATGTGAAAACTGGACATTACTGGTGAAAACAGTGACTAAAAGCATTCAGTCCAATATCTGATTAACTTGTTTAGGAACATAATCTTAGAGCTGATTGAATATACAATGCCAGTGAAACTGGCCTTTACTAAAAATGTTTACTAGTGAAAACATTGGCAGTTTGTAATGAAGCACCTGCCAGAGAATTCAAGCAAAATAAATGGCTGACAGTTCTTACTTGTCAAATGCATCTGCCCAACACAAGATAAAACATGTAGTGATTGTTAAGTTTCATTGTCATACAGCCTTGAAATGAATAATGCATTTGCTGATCTTTTACTAAGCCCAAAAGAATGTGTGTTTGGATAAAGAACTTTTTAAAAATTGGTTTACTTGAGAATTGGGATTTGCAATTTGACTTCAAGAAAATAAAAAAACCTATTTGATAACTTTAGAGCCTGTCCCCATGGATCTGAGTTAGTTTTAAACTGTAGAAATATTTTTGTACCTTCTATCATTCAACAGTATATCTCCCATACAACTAATAAAGCAAAATTTCAGATGCCACAATAGAAATAAATAGTTGAAACCATCGTTGTATCTCTGACATTTGGTGCCAGTTTGTAATTTATGGTGCACTTGCTGCATCTGCTACTGCATAAGCTTTCAAACCTGACCCTCTTTTGAGAGCGTGATGAAAATGCTGACTTCTTTTTGAGCACCAGAAAAATATCCATTGAAAATCCATTACATAGTCTCAAGCGTAAAAATAGTGATGATCAGATTGTGACAAAGATTTTGAATTCACCCAAAATTTTTCAAATCAGGAGTTTACCATCAAGTGTTGTTAATGAGGAGAATCAAGAATCCCTAATTTGTTCTGTTGATAATGATAGAAAAAAAGCAATTATAAAGGTATTTTGGTCTAAAGCACCATCATGTATGGGTATTTCTTTCTTACTTTGAACAGAATCTATGTTTCTCTATGCAACAAATTATGCTAGCATATGTTTAAAATACAGTGGTTGTTCCAAAACAAAAGTCCACATAGGCACAAGTGTAGCTGTGTGGTAAGAAGTTTGCTTTCCAACTACATCGTTTTGGGTTCAGTCCCACTGTGTGATACCTTGGGCAAGTGTCTTCTACTATAGCTCCAGGCCAACCAAAGCCTTGTGGGTGGATTTGGTAAATGGAAACTGAAAGAAGCCTGTTTGTATGTGTGTGGGTGTTTGTGTAAATATATCTCTGTGTTTGTCCCTCACCACCATTTGACAATGGTGTTGATTTATGTCCCCATAACTTAGTGATTCCAGGACAGATAGAATAAGTACCAAGCTTTAAAAAATTAGTCCTGGGGTTGATTTGCTTGACTAAATCCTTCAAGGCTGGGCCTAGCATGGCTGCAGTCCACTGAATGAAACAAAAGATAAATGCTAAAAAACTGTAAAATTAGGAAATTCTTAAATCCATTTCAGAAATTGAATCCACACTAATTTCTTGGATTTGTTTCAATGTTCAGTTGAATCTGTTCTTTTAACTTAAAAATAATTGTTACATATTTCTTTACATTGTCTACATTTCCATACCTGCCATAAGCTGCACAAAACCTTTTGAAGCATTATTTTATGGCCAGTTGCCCTTCCTGATGCCAACCCTTTTACTTAGCACACCTAGGATCCCTGGTAAAGAAAAAAGGCATATCTAGTTTTGATGGTGTCATTTAGATTTGTAGGTTATAGCATTGTGAAATTGCGTTTATTTTTCTTTTAACTCTTTCGACACTAAACTGTCTGAAATCACCCCTGGTTCTATGATACAAACTTGGTCTTGCTCCAGTGTCTTACTTTCGACATGGCTTCTGCAGCTCCATGTTCTTCCTAACTTCAACCGCTTTAAGACTGTACTGAGTGCTTTTTTTTCATGGTGCCAGCATTATTGTGATTACCTTGTAAGTCACAAGACCGAAATACTCCCTTGCCTGATAGGGGGAATATGTAATAGTGATGACTTTAGGCTAAGTGTTGAGAGCTTTAATCTGTGTGTGCACGCACACACACACACACTCAGTGTTTTTCTATGTAAGTTTACATTTGTTGTCTGTATTTTGTACTTATATTTTTATTGAGCAGTCATGTGCAGTGATGCATATAAGTACAAAGTTATTACCTGTTTAAATATGCTTGGGGGTGATATTCAAACCAGTAAGAAAGCCATTCACTGTGTTTTGTTATGGAGAAAATTTCTTGGTGCAGACAAACGGTGTAAATACACCAAAATCAGCTTGCAGTGCCACATACTCAGACTGTGGTAATTTGGTAATTACCTTGTATTTAGTTATTATATGTTATGAAATTCTCTGTGGTTAACATTTTATAAATTCCTATTTCTCTTCTTTCTTTCAGTTATTCCTGAGGTTACCGAAAAGTGTTTGAGCAATATGCACAAGCAATTCATCAAAGATTTCCTAATCTCCAAGTTGAAGGCGAGAACTTTCCACCTCCAACTATCAAGGCAGTTATAGCACAGTTTCTCAGTATATTCAAGTTGTCCTTAATAGGTATCATTTTATCAGAGTTTAATCCTTTCCATTATCTCAATATGCAAACTCCTAGTGTTTTCACTTGGGCCACTTCAAATAAGGTAAGTAATTTTTTTTTCTTGGTGGTGGTGGTGGTGGTGGTGGTGATGTTCTCGTAGTGTAGTGTTTTGTTTTGCTCTGGATTAGTCCTGAACAAATAGATCTGTAATCAGTGTTCCAGGCATGACCATTCCAACGAATTTTCAAGCAATGTAAGGAATACTAAAAATCCCTTGTGCCCTTTATGTTCTGATTCAAAGGAGATTTGGTTGTTATTTCTAGCAAATCAAGCTATCGTGTAGACATTCCCTCATTGGTTATATCTCCATGGTGTTGGTGTTGGTATTTAACCCCCAGGCCAGCTCCGATCAAATGGATCTAGAACATTCCAACAGTGGCCATCCCTTCTTATTGCTATACAAGAAATCCAGGACTATGTCACTCATTGCTCCTTTTTGAAGACAATAGCATGATTTGAAGATTTGACTCCTATTTCTAGCATATTGAGCAGCCGTATAGAAGCTGCTTATCCCATGGTGTTGGTTATGGTATCTAGTCCCAGGTGTGAACAAGCAGAAAAATCACTTACGAAAACACCATGTTCTGGCCTCTGGCCCCCAGGTGTACTGTCTTATTTCTGTTCCTTTAATTATCTCTCTCATTAGAGGTGGCTGGTCATGTGCCTGAGACCATTCTTGGTCCTATGATATTAGCTTCCTGTTTTAAAATGATCTGAATTTAAGCCTACTATCAAAATTTCAAGTTAATTTATGTTCCAAATACCAGCTGAATAATCACAAAATTATTTTACTAAATTCTAAATTAGTTTCCAAATTAATTGAAATAAAGGCAGCGTATTTTAATAGAAATATGATAACAAAAGAGTTAACTCTCACCATCTTCTGCTTCAAATAGAGATGATCAATGGGTGAAAATCTTCAAAATTCTTTTTGTTGAAGTATTTTGTTTTTGGTGATGATTCAATTCATTGTGATTTGTGTTTTTATCAATTTCAGATTTATTCTTGTATGATGGTCTTCTTTCTAAGTAATGCTCTTGAAGGGCATATGATTTCTACCGGAGCTTTTGAAGTAACATTCAATGGTAAGCCTCTGCATGTTTCTCTCTCTCTCTCTCTCTCTCGGGTGAAATTGAACTTGTGTACTTTGTACTTTGTTATTGTGCAAGTGTGGCTGTGTGATTTAAGGTGTTTGCTTTCTAACTATGTGATTTCATATTCAGTCCCACTGTGTGGTACCTTGGACAAGTGTCTTCTACTATAACCCTGAACTTGACCAAAATCTTGTGAGTGGACCTAGTAGAAGGAAACTGAAAAAAGCCTGCCAAAGAAGTGCTGATCTCTTACTGTGGAGGAAACCTGTGGAAGTGGTAGACTCAGGAAGACATGGGGTGAGGTGGTGAAATTTGATCTTTGGATGTTGAGTTACCTGGAGGCAGTGACAAGTGACTTTTGATGATTTGCTGTGCTTGAGAAGTCATGTAATGCTAAGTGACATCATAGTTGTGGCCATTGCTGGTGATACATAAAAGGCACCTGGTACACTCTGTGAAGTGATCGGAATTAGGCAGGGCATCCAGCCATAGAAACCAAACCGGACTGGAGCCTAGTACAACTATCTGGCTTACAAGTTCCTGTCAAACCATCTAGTCAATGCCAGCATAGAAAATGGACACTAAATAATGATAATGATGGTGTGTGCATGCATGTTAGTGTTTCCTTATGACATCATGTGATAGTTGTAAATAAGTATCACCATTATACAAGTGATATCCATCGTTTTCCAGTCTTCTGTAAAAGCATGTCCAGCCATGAGGGAACCTTGCTTGGAAACGAGTGAGGATTGGTGATAGGAAGGGCATCCAGCCTTGGAAAATTTTCCTACACAAATTCTGTCTAACCCATACGAGCATGGAAAAGTAGGCGTTAAAATGATGTAAACCATATTTATGTCAGTTGACTTTTTATTAGACTACTTACCCCTCACATTTATAGGGTAAATATCAAATCTATTTAGAAAAGTAGTCACATGTGTAGCATCTTGGTCAAGAGTTGTCTACCACAACTTCATGTTAACACAAATCTGGTGAGTGAAAATAATTTGTCAGAAATTGTGTAGAAATCTTCAGATGAACTCTACTTGTTCCAGTGTGATAGACTTAATGTATCAGTTTAACACCGCCTGTTGGTTGGCTCTTAGCTGCCTTTAATAGATTCTACCCTGTTACAAACATTCATACCAAGTCTTCAGTCTTTAGCTATCAAAATCTTTTCTCCTACCAGTCTCTTTTAACTTAACCCTTTAGCATTTAAACCAGCTTTATCCAGCCCAAACATTCCTCTTGTTTTATGTTCAAACTGGCCAGATCCGGCACAATGTTCTACCTGTTCCATGTTCAAACTGGCCAAATCTAGTCTCACATGTAGCCTACAATATCATTCTGAAAATAAACAATTGCATTCATGCCAACATGAAACATAGACGTTAAATTATGATGATGATATTAAAATCACGTAGCTACAAGTTAATGCATGATAAATTCCAATGTGAATAAATAAGCATTACATTTGACAGGGTAATCTGAATACTAAAAGGGATTAAGGCATAAAAGATTAATGGTTTTGGATTGAGACACAAAGTCATTAGTTTTGAGGGGAAGGAATTAGTCGATAGCATCCATACTAGTACTTGATTGACACTTATTTTATCGACTCCAAACACATGAAAGGCAGAGTTGACCTCGATAGAGAAATGGAAAAAATATTGGAAAGCATTTTTTCTAACAATTTTAATTCTGACAATCAAAATGTTGCAGATATTTTATCGATGTAAGGGTAGATAACTCTGTTATAATTTGCCTGTCTGAACAAAAAAATATTCTACTCTTACTTTAGAGTTACTTGTTATCGCTGGGCCAGCCTGATTCATTAGACCTAAAATCTAAGGCATGCATTCCAGCTATGACTTGCTTTTATATAAAGCATTTCTTATCTAAGAATACATTTCCCCCTGTGTCTTTTTAAAGATGGTAGGATACAATTTGAAGGAAATTCGACAACTATTTCTAACATGTTGAGTCATTGCATAGAGGCATCCTCTTTGGCTCATACAATTGCTATTTCTTTTTCTTATCAAGCAAAGTGTATCTATACGTTTTTATTTGTTTCAGTCGCGGGATTGTGGCCATACTGGGGCTCCACATTGAACAAATTGACCCCAATATTTATTTTTAGGTTTGCTACTTATTCTTATCAGTTTCTTGCTGATCTACTCAGTTATGAGGAATGTAAACAAACCAACGCCATGTCATACTGTGGTGGACGCATACACACACACACACACACACGACAGGTTACTGTGTAGTTTCTGTCTAGCAAATTCATGTGCTAGGTATTAGTTAACCTGGGGCTATAATAGAAGACATTTGCTCAAAGTACTCTGCTGTAAACCATGTGACTGCAAAGTAAACTTAGCAACACTGCCATGCCTGTGCCTGTGAATATGTTTTTTGATATAACCTGCCATTTTGAAGAGACTTGGGTGGGATTTATTGGTATTTATAATCTTTTCTGGTATCACAACATGAATCTCTCAGTAGCTCAAAGTCACCATGTTCGATAAGTTTACTGTCATCAATTTTACTGGCTTTTTTTTTTTTTTTTTTTTTTTTTTTTTTTTTTTCTTCAATAAAATAGTCTTCAACTATTAATATTGAGATACTATGGGTATATTTTCTTGGTAAACTTTCTTCACTGTGAATGATTCTCCCTGCAGTGAATTGATGGTGGTGAACTTACCTGTACTCCAAAGTCACAGTGTTGGCGAATTTGTATATTTACTGTATTTTATGGCCTATAAGACACCTTTTTTTACCCCAAAAATCCCCTTGTGTCCAATGCACTCAATATAGGCTCAAAACTTGTGACTGTTAGCCAAAATTATACATCAGAGGTCATGTAGATGTAGCCTAGCTTAAACTCTTTATGATATTGTAATAGTCTATTTTTTCAAAAACACATTAGATTATTATTATTTATCATCATCACGGTTACTATTGCTAATATTTTAATTATTATATATGTTGTTATTTTTGATATTTTATTACCCGATATCTTAAACGTTTTACATGTTTATTTACAAAATGTATTCTGTTTACAAAATGTGTTGAATCGTCACTTGATAACGCTGAAGCTACCTGGCAACGCTGCTGACGTTCGCTATATGAAGGATAACACAAAATCTTCATTCAGTTGTTCATGAGACACAGGTCGTTACGGATCAGAGATTTTTTTATTTTCTGGATTTTACTTATATGAATATGGCCACAGGAGGAAAGAGATTAAGCTACACTATTCGGTACAAGCTTCAAGTAATAGACTATGCTAAAGAGCATGGAAACAGTAGCAGCAACATGGTATTTTGGCCCTCCTCCTACTGAAAAAAATGGTACTTTCTGGCAGCTGTAAGAAAATAAACTACTCCCAGCAAAGAAAGGAAACTATAACCTTCGTTAGCTTCATACTGGCCTGAAATTGAGAAGGAAATAAAGATGTGGGTAGTAGATGTGAGAATTTCAGGCACAGTCGTTTATACGAAAATGATAAGGAACAAGACAAATGGTTAGCGAATGAAAAGGGGATTCAGAACTTTATTGGAACAGAAGGATGGTGTTATCGATTTATGAAACGGGAAGGTTTGTGAATGCTTACAAAAACATCAATTGCACAGAGAATGCCAGGTGACTATGATGATAAAATAGTAAAGTTTCATAAATTTGTTATAGCTGTTCGAAAAAAATCTCAATCCCACTAACGTTTGATGTTCCATCAAATAGAACTGTGGGTATCAAGGGATCCAAGACAATTTCAGTAAAAACTACAGGCCAAGAGAAGATCCATTATATGGTTGTTCTCTCGTGTTGCACTGATGGCACAAAACTGCCTCTTTCTCTGAATTTTAAGCAAAAAAACTATCCCTAAAGAAAAAATATCAAAAGGTGTGCATGTTTACATTCATCTCAAAGGCTGGATGGATGAAGCCAGAATGCATTTATAGCTACAAGATGTATGGGCAAGACGTCCTGGTGAACTATTGCGAAAACCCTCTCTTCTGGTTTGGGATCAGTTTTGAGTGCATAGGACTGAAGCCATTAAAAAAAGAAGTGGCAGAATTGAAGACAGAGATAGCGGTTATTCCTGGTGGGCTAACAAGTCAATTACAACTTCTAGATGTCTCTTTAAATAGGCCATTCAAGCAGAACATGAAGGAGCAATGGAACACATGGATGACAATGCCAGACCACAATGTCACACCCACAGGAAGGATGAAAAGACCCAGCATTGCACAAGTCTGTGAATGGGTGAAGCAAGCTTGAGATGACATCAGACCAGAAATTGTTGTGAAATCTTTTAGAAAGTGCGGCATTAGCAATGACCCTTGGTGGAACAGATGACGCATTATTTGAAGATGATGATAGTAGTAGTGAAGATGATAAATTTTCTGGTTTTGAAGATGAATAAAATTTTGATGACCTAGTTTTTTTTTCTTTTTTTTTTCTCTCTATTGTTTTATGTTCAATTATGGTATAATGATGACTTGCTATTTATAATTTTTTTATAGGCTTGTGTTCTAGTTTCCCCCCCCCCCCCAATTGTTGTTCATACATACCGTACATTACTAATCATAGCTTGTTTTTTTGTTATTTTTTCCCTAACTTTGGAGATAAGAGATTTTATGGAACATTAAACATTTTCCCATGTAATAGTTTTTTTGTTATCATATATTTTAAAACAAATTGTCTTATGGTATAACTTGGATTTGTTAAATTGCAAGACAAATAACAACTTATGTTTACCATATTTTGGGGGGGAATATACCATGAACTATGGTATCATTTATTATTATTAACATTAGTAAAAGTTCTTGTAACTAACACTAAATAATTAACATAAAGATTAAGGAAAAAACCAGCATTTCTAAAAGAACATAGTAACATCAGAGGGAGAAGGGGAGGGTTTGTGGATGGCAGGGTGTTGCCAATCACCTACGATATGTATGTTTACAAAACATATGCTGCCATCTATTGGTGAACAATCACCTATGGTATATTTATATTGAATGTGGATGCAATAAATTGCTTATAATGACCGGTAATAACATAAAGTTATACTGGTAAGTGGAAGAATTAAAACATTATTTTAGTGGTAATTTATTTTACAGAAGTATAGCCTTCGAACTTTGAACCTCACAGAGGCAATGACTAGTAACCAAAACCTTTGGTGATGTGCTCTGCTTAAGAGGACTCGTCAAGCCAAGTGCACCCATGCTGGTGACACGTAAAAAAAATCAACATTTGAATGTTGGGCCTCACGTCCTATACCCTCATGCATCTTATAGGCCACCAAATATGGTAGTTTGCTATATACCTAGTGTATAAACTGTGTTGATATGTTTCTGAAGCTGCTCTTGAACTGCTATTTAAAGTTTGTAGAATAAGACTTACAAAACAGGTTTACTTTCTAGGTTATTGTTTTCTGGTCTTTATTTTGTATTTTTATTCTTTTATCCAGACATTGAAAGTAAGTGATGTCAGCAGTAAGGTATTTTAATTAAATCACCACATTTAATTTTATTTTTGTTTATCTTTCTAGATGTTCCAGTTTGGTCCAAACTTGAAAATGGACGTATTCCATCTCCAAGCGAAATGTTCCAGATTATAGATAATCATATGAGACTTCATAAGGATGATCTCGCCTAATTTCTATCTCAAGGTAAGAAACAACTCACTAGACTTATGTCCATCTCTTATTATTTTAATCTGTCCTTTGTTAGGAGCTGTGAATTCATTCTTTGGATATGCAGTGTCAGTGTGTTTGTTCGACTGAGTGTAAGCATCTTGAGAGAAAGTTTAAGCATAAGAGGAATCAGATGCTGTGTGCAGGAGAGACTACTGCACTGTCTATAGTTGTGATGCGTATGGACGAGGAGAGTTGTGTAAAGAAGTGCTGATCTCTAAGTGTGGAGGGAACCTGTGGTAGAGGTAGGCAGACCCAGGAAGACATGGGACGAGGTGGTGAAGCATGACCTTCGAACTTTGAACCTCACAGAGGCAATGACTAGTAACCAAGACCTTTGGTGATGTGCTCTGCTTAAGAGGACTCGTCAAGCCAAGTGCACCCATGCTGGTGACACGTAAAAAAAATCAACATTTGAATGTTGGGCCTCACAGAAGCAAAGTAGCTGAGCTCCTTTTGAGTGTTGGACCTCACGGAGGCAATGACCAGGACCTTTGGTATTATGTTGTGCTTGAGAAGAAGACCCATCAAGCCGAGCAAAATTGCAATCCTAGAAGATACCTGTGTCGTGCAAATGGCACCCGTACCGCTGACATATAAAAACACCCATTACACTCTCAGAGTGGTTGGCATTAGGGAGTGCATCCAGCCATAGAAAAACCATGCCAAGTCAGACTGGATCCTGACGCATGGAAAGTGGACGTTAAACGATAATCATTTAACGTCCATTGTCCTTCTGGTATGGGTTGGACGGTTTGACCAGGTCTGGGGAGCTGCACCAGACTTCAGTCTGATTTGACACAGCTTAGTTTCTACATCTGGATGCCCTTCCTAATGCCAACCACTTTACAGAGTGTGCTGAGTGCTTTTATGTGGTATTGCATGGGTGCTTTTACAGGACATTGCGCAGGCGCTTTTACATGGCATTGGCACAGGACTCTTGCCGGTCAATTCTTACCACCAGTGGAAGAGTACAGTTCTTCTTGAATACAGCAAGGCACCAGGCATCTAGGTCCTTTTTCATCTCACCTGGAAGGTTCAGCGTACTGAGGTCGTTCTCCCAGTACTTCGTCCCATGTCTTCATGGGTCTCCCACTTCCACATGTTCCATCTACTTTGAGAGATCAGCACTTCATGCTGTCAGCATCCATCTACATCACATGACCAAACCAGTGCAGTCTTCTCCCTTACACACAACAATTAATTTCTCTTATGCTTAATTTCTCTCTCAAAACACTAGTACTCTGCTGTACATGTACGCTTCCATTATGCTTTCAGCAGAGCATACTAGCCTCATTCCTTTCTAACCTTCGCTTTTCCTCTTTGTTCAGGGCCCATGTGTCACTACCATCTAGAATTGCTGTCTCTATGCTTGCATCAGACAGTCTCCCTTTCACTTGGAGAGAGAAACCTTTCGTAGCCAACAGAGGTAACAGCTCTCTGAATTTCCTCTATTCTATTCTTATTCTGGCTATCACTCTCTCCATGCATCCTCCCCCATTACTAATTTGGTCTCTGAGGCAGCAGAAATTATCTACTACCTCTAATGAACCACTAGGGCAATTGAGAAAATCAATTTCCTGAATCTCTATAGTTCTTATGGATCCTGTGCATCTTCCACATATGAACACCCCCTTGAAAAAGTTGTAGTCAAACAAATCGACCTCAGGAATTTATTTTTTAAGCCTAATACTTATTCTATTGGTCTCTTTTGCCAAAGTGCTAAGTTATGGGAACACACCAACACCAGTTGTCAAGTGGCAATGGGGGACAAACACAACACACACACACACACACACACACAACTGGCTTCCATTTTTTGACTATCAAATCCACTCATGAGGCTTTGGTCGGCCTGAAGCTATAGTAGAAGACACTTGCTGAAGGTGCCATACAGTGGGACTGAACCCAGAACCATGTGCTTGGGAAGCAAGCTTCTTAGTACACAGCTATACATGCACCTGTCTGCAGAAAAAAAAAAATTCAAGAAATAGATGCAATGCTTATGGCATGAATTCCTTTGAAAAATAAAAAAAGGTTGCTTATTTATCAGGGGTGACCTACAGTTTA
Source organism: Octopus bimaculoides (assembly GCF_001194135.2). NCBI lineage: Eukaryota > Metazoa > Mollusca > Cephalopoda > Octopoda > Octopodidae > Octopus > Octopus bimaculoides. The sequence continues at coordinate 21,700,622 of NC_068999.1, read as the reverse complement.
AAATCCTGCATCCTGTCCACACCTTTTGAATTCATGTTGAAACTGTCATAGCAATCATTTGTTTATTTAACAAAATCAATATATTTATTTTCTTTTTTAATTCCAGCTGCCTATATATTATATATATATATTTATAAAACCGTGTGTCATCTTGGCACCTTGACACTTGCTTTTTGTATGCTGAGCCAGTGAAGGCCAGGGTATAAACCAGTCATATGCTGGAGACTCTGGCTGGATGTCTTTGGACACTTCTGCATGCAAGAATCACGTGCTGATGTATTGGATTTCACACAGACAACTATTTCTACATGATCAGTAAATAATGAAGATAAAAATAAAAAAAAATAAAAAACTGCAACATACACTATGTGTGTATATATATATATATATATATATATATATATATATATATATATATATAT
>NC_068999.1:21697185-21699034 GCF_001194135.2 Octopus bimaculoides | reverse complement strand
TATATATATATATATATATATATACGACAGGCTTCTTTCAGTTTCCGTCTACCAAATCCACTAACAAGGCTTTGGTCGGTCCGAAGCTATAGGAGAAGATACTTGCCCAAGATGCCACGCAGTGGGAATGAACCCAGAACCATGTGGTTGGTAAGCAAGCTGCTTACCACACAGCCACTCCTGCATCTTAATAATTTTTTCAGAACCCTCCGTCCTATAAGCCACAGTGCTAGCCTGCTTGCACTTGCTTCTCTGAGTGTTAGACTGCTGCAAGTCTATTGACTTATCCAGGTTAATGTTTACTCTTGTACTGCTGACATGGCTTTTCAGTATCCCAGTGTTAGTGAAATATCCATCAACTCTTAGCTTTAGCAGCAATAGCTCAAAAGATACAGACCCAATGAGAGAGGACATATTTGACAGGTTGGATGTGCAATTCAAAACTGTTTTAATAGGTGGACAATTAATCAGGTCACCAAATATATGCTGCTGTACATTGAAGCAATCCAGTCTCTACATAATTGTCTAATTGTCTCTTATAATTTACTAACAAGCTCCCTGCACAAGTATATTGTTTTCTATTGCTAAGGGTTTGCTATATCCTATTAGTTCCTCTCTAATGGCTCTTTTCAGAGTGGCATGCAACCTGTTGTTGACAAATGCCCTGTTAACTGCTGCTTAAGCAGTTTGCTAATCTGCTCTCTGGAGACTTTTCTTTCATCATTCTCCAAAAGATCCCAAATATTCAATACAAAATACATGAGGGGGTGTACAGTATATATATTATACATACACATATATACATACAGGGTGTGTCAGTTTTTTGAGGAAGCTTTTTTTCAAGAGCTCCAACTTTGTTCTTATTTTTTACCTTACTTTTCAGATAAATGATGTCAGACATTAGGTTGACTCAGCAAATGAAAAAGCACAACATAGTGATATAGAGATGGTTCGCTTCTTGAAAGTTACTTGATCCTTTGTTGTCAATGTTCAAAAAGAGCTGGAAGCTGCTGAAGGGGATCCAACATCAGGAGCTAAACACAAAACACATGTACAGGGTCCTAATACAATCAGAACAGGTAACTTTGTACGAAAAGTTCTAGAAATAATCGATAAAAGCCCCTGAAGATTACAGAATGCATGACCAGAAGAGTTGTGCATGAGGACATCTGCTACAAGTTGTATGTGATGCAAAGAGATCAGTTTATGTTGGATGTGACAAAGAAGCATTCAATCCATTCAAAGTGCTTGCAAAACAAGTTAAAGAGGCTGGAATGCTTTGATATTTCTCCCATGGAGAAAAAAATTTAATCTGAACCAAAAGGTAAACCAAAGTAATGAGAGATGGCTATGTAGAGACTTGAATGAGGCTCCAACAGTCATGTATACTAAGTTTCCAGCAACTGTGATAGTTCTGGGATTTGTTAGCAACAATGGAGATGTTGTCATGCCTCTATGCTTTTTTTTCATAGGGTCAATGCTGGTGTCTTTATAGAGATGTTGGGAAAAGTTCTGAAGTCCTGGATAGATATTGTATGTATGCAATAGAAGATAGTACATCTTCCAATAAGACACTGTGCTGTCTAATGAGGTTTACTGCTGTTTCTGCTATATGAAGCATTGTGCTTGGAGCTGAGTGCATGTGCAACATCTTATAGCTTAAAGCCATTAAAATGAATATATATATATATATATATAATGGAATAGTTAGTATAAAGCATTGTGTGAAATATATGAAATTCGTGGGTAAGGCTGGAACAATGTGAAATAAATCCAAGACAAATCACTTGTAACATTTGCTAATTCTTGAAGAGGGGGGGGGTTCATAATTGAATGCAGGGTAAGTCAC
>NC_068999.1:21690144-21697175 GCF_001194135.2 Octopus bimaculoides | reverse complement strand
GCTAATTCTTGAAGAGGGGGGGGGGTTCATAATTGAATGCAGGGTAAGTCACCATTAATTCATATATCTGTTTCCTTGTGATTTGCCTTGGATTTATTTCACTTTGTTCCAGCCTTACCCACGGATTTTATATAATATATATGTATGCATAGATCGATAGATGTTTATTATTTTTTTAAAGTATGTTTAAGAATAACATTGGGACATTTAACTGATAGTGTGACACTGTATTGATAAATTTATTGCAAAGATCAAGTTGACTGAGGATTAACAATCATCATCATCATCGTTTAACGTCTGCTTTCCATGCTAGCATGGGTTGGACGATTTGACTGAGGACTGGCGAACCAGGCTCCAATCTGATCTGGCAGAGTTTCTACAGCTGGATGCCCTTCCTAACGCCAACCACTCTGAGAGTGTAGTGGGTATTTTTACGTGCCACCAGCACGAGAGCCAGTCAGGTGGCACTGGCAACGGACACACTCAAATGGTATTTTTTACCAGCACAGGAGCCAGTCCAGCGGCACTGGCAACAATATATATATATATGAGAGGAAGTCAAATGTTATCCTCACTTTCGCCATAACATATCTTTATTATTGACACACTGTCTTCTGTGCATGCGTGCTTATAATTGGTACTCGTGTGGTCATGTAATTGAAGTGAGCCTGGTCGTGTCATTTTTCTTTCTGGTTTTACAGTGTAAGCATGGTCGCTCCACTAGCAATGTACACCATAGAAGGAAAAAGAGCAGTGATGTGATTTCTCTGGTCGAAAGGTGTGTCAGGTGCTGAAATTCATTGGAGGCTTTTAGAACAATATGGGGACAGTGCACTACTGTGTGTATGAGTGGATGTAGAAGTTTAAAAGTGGCCGGAGAAGCATGACGCACGAAGAGGGAACAGGAAACCCATCAGCCTCTACCAATGATGAGAAGATTCAACAAGCTTGAGAGATGGTAAAGGTGAACCGGTTCACCATTACCATCTCTTGGACCACTACTCTTTGTTCTTCTTTGGTGCATATTGCTAGTGGAGTGGCCATGCTTACACCGCAAAGCCAGAAAGAAAAATGGTGCAATTAGGCTCAAACTCCAATCACGTGACCACAATAGTACAAACTATAAGCATGCATACGCAGAAGGCAGTGTGACAATAATAAAGATATGGCAAAAGTGCAGATAATTTTTAACTTCCTCTCGTATATTAAACAAGGGAGTTGGGATGGGAAACTATAATATACAAGGTATTGAAATAAGTTGAGAATTTAATTCTCAAAACAAATGGCATAAAGGGCGAAGAAGTTGCCACATTGTTAGGATCAGGGCACTCCATGACTCTTACCACATTCTACTCCAATAACCTTCAGCAAACTGGGTCCTTTGAATTCATATGTTGTCATCCTTGGTTTTAGTTAAATGACAGAGACCCTCTGATTTGAGGTGCAGTAACTGTTACTAGCTTGTGTGATTTTCAACAAACCATCTATCCTGCTTGGGTTCAGTGTTCTTGTCCCCTATTTTCTCCTGAAGCAGTGAAATACAACTTGCTCGTTTCAGCCATGCCACTACCTTGTTAAGTAAAAGTAGGTTGGATATAATCAAGTAAGATGAATAAATTAGCCATCTTGTGAGTTAGCCTTCTTTCTTTTTGGGGGTGGTGGTGTGGGGTTGGCTAAAATTTGAGTCAGAAATAAAAGATAACGTAAATTATTAGATACATATTTCATACATCGTAAACTTGTTTAAAGAGAAAATTAGATCAATGGATGGTACTTGTTTATTCATTACCAAAGAAATTCTGAGACTGAACAAATTTTTCAAACTGCCTTTGAGCTGTATTTTGTGGGACTAAATAAAGTGAAACTCAATACAATAATAAAATGAATTAAAATAAAATAAATTATAAAACGAATGTATGGAATGCAAAATCCAATTAATGTTCCAATACCAGCCACGCCTGCATCTGTATTTAAATCTGAAGTCTCGACTGAATTATTCCCTTCGGGCTAATCACCATGTTTCATATCTTACAGGAATGATAAAATAAGTGCCAAAGTACTAGAGCTGATATCATTGACAAAACACTTGAAAGGTGGTGTACATGCTTCACTTATTAAAACTCTCTGCCTCTAGAGGATGTATCACAATAACCAAAGAGCAGTCCCGACTAGATCCATATAAGGAAGGGAGGTAATCTCAAGAAACAAGAATTCTCAAAAGTTGACCGGCTATTATAACAAAGGACTAACATACTGTCTGGGGGCGAGAGGACAGTTGTGGACTTGAGTTTCTGTCTCAGTAAGCATCACCAGGCAGCAATTGTCCTAGATTGTCTTGGCAGCTAAGGGACATTGACGTAAATGAAAAGAGCAGATCATATAGGTTATCTCAGACAATGAATTTGTCCTTTCCCTTAATAGTATGTCAAGTATGGAGAATTCTTGATTCTTGAAATTCTCTCTTTTCATATGGAGTTAATAAATATCTGGTCATTAAAACACATTCTCTAGAGGCAGAGAGTTTTAATAAAGCAAGAATGTATGTTGTATAATATTTAATATATCCGCGTCTGAATGAGTGTATCTTTTTATCTTGTTTATGCCAAGGTACCTTCATGAAAGGTTTTAGTTGAACTGAACAACCCCAGCATTTTCTTTTTTCTTTTTTTAAGCACGGTACTTGTTCTATAAGTATATTTTGCTGAACCACCAACTTGCTGGGATATAAACCAACTAACACAAGTTATCAGTAAATTTTCAGGGGCCATGAAAAAAATCATGCTTTTGACCAGTAAAGTTTATGTGCAATAAATTGGTTATACGTCCACAATACACAAAATATATTTTAATTTTTTATTCAAGTCCTAATAATATTTAGTTATAAAAACAATAGGATTTTTAGATACCGAATGGCTATGGAGGTCCACTCAAGTGAAATAGGAATCAAAGGGGTCCATAGGTAAAAAATAGTTAAGAACTCCTAGTCTGAAATTTCCCTTGGTTTTACTAAAGAACCATGTATGTCGTTATATAATATGTTTATATAATATATGTTGCGTTTTCATTCGTACAAATAATGAAAGAAACTAACTTTAAAGTAACAGTGGGACTTTAACCCTTCGTAAAGTGGTACCGTGGATTGAAGGAAGAATCATTACATATTCTGGTGGTTGTTGTTCATCTATCGTTTTGGTAATTCAGCTTGGGCCGTCGTTAGTTACATAGGCTCCTTTATATATATTTTTTCTACTCTAGTCACAAGGCCCGAAATTTTTGAAGTGGGAACCAGTCGATTACATCGACTCCAGTACGCTACTAGTACTTAATTTATCGACCCCGAAAGGATGAAAGGCAAAATCAACCTCGGCGGAAATAGGCTCCTTTATATTAATTCTCCTCTGATAAAACAAACAAACAAACAAAAAAAACGGTAGGATCCGCATAACTCACCTTGATGAAAAACTATCACCCCTCTGACCTAGAAGACATATAAATTAGTTGTTTGAAATATATTACGTGAAACATGATTGAACCTTCGATTCCATTCCTGTGCAATGCTCAGCCAATGGCAACATAGGACTCAGCAAATGTCCAAACACTCACATGATAGGTATGTTAACCAATCACTATATATTAGCGTAATGAACCTGCAAAGTACATTTTTTATTTTTAAATCGCCTATAAAAGGTATCTGGTATCTGGTGTCCTATTGGGTTTTTAAAAGCTTTTGAGCCAACCAGTTACTGGATGCAAGGGAAGCAACTGTATTTATCTTAATATGAGTCAGGTAAATTCGCTATATTTAATCCAGTCGAATTGGCTGTGTTTAGTGGAGGCACATGGCCTAGTGGTTAGAGCAGCGGACTCGCGGTCGAAGTAACGCGGGTTCGGATGTGTGTGTGTTTATGAGCGAAACATCTAAGCTCTACGCGGCTCCGGCAGAAGGTAATGGCGAACTTCTACTGAATCTTTCACCACAATTTTCTCTTACTCACTCCTGCATTTAGCAGCTCACCTAAAACAGATTGGCTTTTAGAGCCAAGCATGGCGCGAGGTTTTCAATCTAATTATTGGGGCCGTACCTTCGAGTGTTTTAGTCGATCATATAGATTCCGAACATTTATTTCTCTGTGGAGCTTAAAGAACAGTTACGATTTATCTTTTTGGACTTAAAAAGACATACTTCTACACATTACTATTCACACGCACACGCACGCGTATGTTTACACACATACAAATACATATAGACAGATAAATAGACAGACACACAGATGCTTGTTACGACTGTGTAGTTAAGACGTTCGCTTTGCAATCACGTGGTTTTGAGTTCAGTCCAACTGCAGCACCTTAAACAAGTATTTTCAGCTAATAGACCAGAGGTGGCCAATGCCTTGTAAATGAATTTAGTAGTTGCAAAATGCATGGGAGCCTGTCATTCATTCATTCAGTCATACATACATACATACAAATTGCATGGCTACAAGAACTGGAGCAGGACTTCTGCCAGAATGTTCAGCAAACGCAATATGAAATAGACGGTGAAATACTGGAAAGGTGTTACAGAATATGTCAAACAGGAAATCCCCAGGCCCAGACCTCATAACAGGCTGATGGATGAAGAATTTCACCTTTTATCAACGAGACCTCATGCGGTTGTAAAGGGTACACAAAAACTTCCCGAATAGAAATCAACTGCAACTATTCTCCTAATCCCCAAGAATAGCCAAACCACCCTTGCTAAAAATGAACGTTTTATAGTCTCCTACAACATCATTTACAGATTATACACTGGGTGCCTCCATCTGTTCTTACGGGACCATTGTGACACTTACAACATTATAACACCTGAGCAAGTTGGAGAAAGGAAGGAGGTATGATGCTATATACTGCAGCTACCAGTTAACAAAATGATCCAGGAAAAAAACAGTAAAAATCGCTGGAACGTAACCGTAGTGTGGTTGGACTACCAGATGGCTTTTGATAGTATCCCACACGTTTGGAATATCAGGACTTTACAGTTAGCCAAAGTCCTACAACCACTGGTGAGTGCTGTTGAACGCCTGATCAAGACTTGGTACACCACTTTGCTCCTTAGAAGTGATAAGGAGCAAATCGAGTCGGATAGCATTCATTACCAAAAAGGCATCTTTGACGGTGATAACCTGTCGGTGTTGCACATCGTCTTCTTATTAAATCTATCATCAAACCTGCTCCAAACCATAATGGTCATAGAAATGGATCCAGAAGTATCTCACATCTTTTATTTGTCTGAAACTGTACAGGTCAAATATCAAAAAACAATTGGGTCTCATTACCCAATTTTCTACAGAGGTGGGAACGAAATTTGGTGAGTGCAAATGGGCATTTTTGATAATGAAACGTGGAAAAGTTGTGTCCTACTCCGAAAATTTAAAAATGAACGGCTTGACAATACAACGTTTACAATCAGGTGAACAATTATAGGTATCTTGGACAAGATGGGAATGTCAGATATGACAGACCCATAAATAAGAATAGGACCAGGAATGAATACCTCAGGAAAGTAAAGAGAATGTGGTCCTCAGAACTTTCAGATTTGCCTGTTCTCACGCCTACGTTTGGCCTTCTGAACTTGTCACTGAAAGAACTCAATGAAACATGTTTGAACTCGCAAATTACTCAGTATTACAGGAAGCTTCAACATCAATGGAGATTTAAACAGGCTATACTTCCTACGCAAAGATGGTGGTCGTGGTCTCAAACCTGTATTGATGTCATATGAAGCAAGTATAGCGACACTGAAACAATATCTGCCGCAGAGGAAAGAGACCAGTAACTATCTTGCTCAAGTTTGCGACCATGAAATCAATAACATAATTAGGATAGTTAATGAGCTTGAGGATAACTATGGAAAAGAGCTAATACAGATCTGTCCCCAAGGAGAAAACGTTGACAGACAACAAATGTAGGCTGCGCAGACCAAGACTAAAGACATCAGAGCAAATTATTGGCAACTGTCAGAGAATGTTCTGTCGTGGAAATCAGCTGTCCGCTAGACACCAATAAGAACAAAATAAAAGAATGGACCAGTTCACTAAGAAGATAGTATATGGGTACTTGGCATGAAAAGCACGAACCATAAAAGCGATTAATCATGTCAAGAGCTTGGCATGGAGTATCGACAAGTTTGCGACATCCTACACTGAAAGCTGCTTCTATGCAATTCACGAACAAGAGATCTCTATCAAGTTCCTACAGCATAAGGGGCAGAAAACGTTGACAGACAACAAATGTAGGCTGTGCATGACCAAGCCAGAAGACATCAACCACATTATTACCATCTGTGAGAGAATGTCTTCCAGATATTATCTTCCTATGAGGTATGATGTGGTGTCCAGAACGATCCGGAATAGATAACAAAAAAAGTTCTTTCAAAGACAGGAGAGTGCAAGAGAAGGAGGGATGTGTGTGTATGTGCAGGCGCGCAGGTCTGTATGTGTGTGTAATGATAGCACGTGTGTGTGTGTGTGTGTGTCTGTGCGCGCGCGCGCGGTTGTGGCTGTTTATGTATCGGTTGAATAAAGTTAAAACATGGTCTGGTTTTCACGTTTTTCATTATTGTATTAAAAAATTTCTTTTACAATGTTGATGTGTGTTAAACGTAAGCGCTAATTGAACTTTATGAGCATTACAAAATATTTTTTTAATATTCAACACACTTCAACATTGTGTGGTAAGTAGCTTGCTTACCAACCACATGGTTCCGAGTTCAGTCCCACTGTGTGGCACCTTGGGCAAGTGTCTTCTATTATAGCCTCGGGCCGACCAAAGCCTTGTGAGTGGATTTGGTAGATGGAAACTGGAAGAAGCCCATTGCAAATATATGTATATATGTATGTGCGTGTATATGTTTGTCCCCCCACCAACATCGCTTGACAACTGATGTTGGTGTGTTTACGTCCCCGTAACTTAGCGGTTCGGCAAACGGGACCGATAGAATAAGTACTAGGCTTACAAAGACTAAGTCCTGGGGTCGATTTGCTCGACTAAAG
>NC_068999.1:21687626-21689019 GCF_001194135.2 Octopus bimaculoides | reverse complement strand
TGAGTATATGCATATATACGTACAGGTATGTGCATACCGACATCCACCTGTATGTATAGGTGCATATCTGGGTACAGGACATTGCAAACAAAACGTAGACGAGAAAACACACAAGCCACATAGAGAACATTCTCCTTCATCAGCTACCCCCGTTTTAACACCGGCGTTTCGAAGAGCTGGGTAGGACGCATCGTTAAAACGGCTCATATATATAGATATATATAGATATATATATATTCAAATGATAATCTCCTTTTTCGAGATCAGTGACTTTTTGTCACTGGAAAAAAAAATATATGTATCTTTGCATTGGAGATATCACTTCTCATCCCTGGCCGGTGATTATCACGCGCTGATGACGGGTTACTACCTAGAAACCCGGGTCCGTGTGTGTCACGTCAGGCTAAGGATGGGAACGATGATTTCCCTTTGCAAATACTGATAGGGCACAGACAGTGTGTCATTAGCCAGCTGAAGGAGATGTCTTCCTGGGGCTATAAACTACAGTAGCATCGTCTCATAAGGGTCAACCACAATTAGGTGGCAAATATACTTCACGATATATACAAATGTATATCTCTAGCTTTTCTTTTTATGAAAGGCCAGCGATAGACAATGCATGTACGTCTACGCAACCAACAACCAATGTAAGAGAAAAGTAAGGGTAGGTACAAATTAGTATAAGTATCGCTGAAGGCGTTACCGTCAGAAGGACGCTTCAAAATTCTGCCAGTCTACCAGCCAATGCTCCAAACTTATTTAACAACCCCAAAACGATGAAAGGTAAAGTTGACTTTTCGAGATTTGAAGTTAGTGTGTAGACAACCGGAACAAATATCTTCAAAGCTTTCTTTCTGATATATTCAGTGATTTAGCTGTGAAATCGCTGATTAATTCCCATTAATTCCTGACTTAATTCTTAAGTAAAATCTGCATGACACAGTGACAAGCTGGATGAGTTCAGTATACTCGTCCACCTCGCTCGGTTATTTGCAAGGCTCTTGTGGTGTGATGGAGGACAAAGACAACAAGAAGCAAAAGGACAGAATGAAACGTTGGACCTTACCTTGTCGACCGCAGCGGAGTACACGATCGCTCTTGATCACAGCCCATAACACCACACGCCCCCCTGATCTATAGATCATTCAACCGGCTCTCCCACTCACTCCTCGCTCCCGAACTACCTTAATTGGTTTCATAATCAGCCAACCAGGGAGGAGGGTGCCGCTCCCTCTGTGGTCGCTGTGCGACCCCGGGACTGGCCTGAGTTCCTGGCGCGCTGCCTTCATCATCTTGCCTACTGCTGCTGTCTTCATCATCCTGCCCACTGCAGCTGGTTCCATCCTCTGAAGCACTGACAAGCTTCCGCACATCCAAAACATGGCGTGGCATA
>NC_068999.1:21684695-21685318 GCF_001194135.2 Octopus bimaculoides | reverse complement strand
ACAACGGGTAGAAAAAAATGCGCCTTTATTGATCCGAAGGGACGACCACTGGCGCAGTAGTCTCCCTTAGACCGTTTCCCTGCAGACATTCGCTGGCTATATGTCCCGTTTCTCGACAACGGTAGCAAATGACCCCAGGCTTGGGTAACTTGCAGTCTCGCACCATGTGCGGGCCCTGACACCGGAAACACTGTCCTTTGAACGGTCGCACACGTTCCTTGTTCGACCCCTCTCCGCTACTCCTTGGTCGGCCACATTTTGCTGTGGCCGTTGCTGCCAACGGTGTCGATCTACAACACGAAACTAACATACGAGTCCTCGTTATTATATCCGCCATGGGCATGGCGTTCACGTCCGACAGTTTCTGTAATTCGACCGACATGTGGTCAGGAAACCCAGTTACAAATGCCAACTTTACTGTTCGATCCAGCGATTCTCCCTCGTACCCTGCCAGTCTAGCCAACCTCCTAAGTTCGTTGGCAAACACGTCGACCTGTTCGCCGGTCCACTTCGCTCTCCCCAGGCGAGCGTACACCTCAAACATTCCTTCTGCGAAGGCCTCCATCAAGCGGATTTCTATTTTCTCCGCGCTAACTTGGTCCCTCTCTTCCATCTCTAAAAAT
>NC_068999.1:21682592-21684172 GCF_001194135.2 Octopus bimaculoides | reverse complement strand
GTGTCCGACTTCCGGTCTGACCCTTCCGGTCTGGCCCTTCCGGTCTGACCCTTCCGGTCTGGCTTCACTTCTGTTTGCCTCACCTCTCTCCACCAACAACACACAGCTCATCACAGCCCATAACACCACAGCTCTCCTAGGATTCCGTACTCATATCAAGCGTTTACATATCCTTCATGCACACGTTCATGTTGTGCAGCCAAGTACGTTTAATAGGTCTATTCCCAGATGCTATTTCTCCATTGTGGATTTATCCTTTGGAATGTAACTATTCTTCTTGTAATGGACGTAGGCCTGCCAATGCAATCTTCGTTCCCGAGCTGAGTGTACATACTGGGAAGTCTAGCACGGGACAGGACAACTGCATTGACACTCTTTAATATGCAGTGTATATTGCTTAAGTGGAAGGTGTTCAGTCTTCTCTCCTATCTAGCATATGTAGTCTATACCCCGCTGCCTATGACACACGCATTGTTGATTGCCATCTTTGCTTTAATAATTAGCTTGGGATTTGTTCACACTCACGATTAGAAGACGAGCTGCCATCTCGAACCTCTTGTCACTCACCAAGGTTTTCAGTGATAGTAGTGACGAATTACTATGACCGATAGTGTTTCTATATCTCTACCCAAGGTACATAAAGGCGCGTGGCTTAGCGGTTGAAGTATTCGGGTCGTGAGTTCGATTGCCGGCGACACGTTGTCTCCTTAAGCAAGACGCTTTATTTCATGTTGTTCCAATCTACTCTACTGGCAAAAATAGTGATACCAGTAATTCAAAGGGTCAGCCTTGTCATATTCTGTGTCACGCTGAATATCATTGAGAACTAAGTTAAAGGTATGCATGTCTCTAGAGTATTCAATCACTTGCATGTTAATTTTACGAGCAGGCTGTCCGTCGATTGGATCAGCTGGAACCCACGTCATCGTCGTAACCGATGGAGTGTCAAGAATGCTCGTTTTCTTCAGACTGATAATCAACCCGAAATCTTTGCAAGCCTGAAAGAGGCGGTCCATATGTGACTGAAGCTACCCGATCAATGCAGTACATAGTTTTGTCTTGGCTCTGAGGTTAGACAGAAAAGCTTGCAAAAAGGATCACCGCTGTCTCACATGTCTCAACAGCACTTACGACCTAAAAAAGTTAATGCTATTTTCAACAGAGCCATTTCTGCTTATAACCAATAACCAGAAATGGCTCAGACGAAAGTAGCATTATTTTTTTTAGGTCGTTCAATCCTTCTCGACTTATCAATAGACCGATTGAGTAAGCCTATCAGTAACGGCTACTGGAAGCAGCTGTCAGCCAAAATTGCTCTATTAAATAATGTCCATTATTTATTACTTGTCTTATAGATCACTCTGTGTAAAAACCAGTTTGTCTAGAGCCTGTCCTCGGATTTACAATATAGAATTGTGATGAACCATAACCTTTGGGCCTTGCTATAAGAATACTTGGAGTTCTTCACTAATCTAAACAACATTGTTAGCCTGGTGTGCCAACAGAGAGCTTATTTTGTCCAAGGTTGATAACCCTTCGCTATTATATATATATATATATATATATATATATATATATAT
>NC_068999.1:21681474-21682561 GCF_001194135.2 Octopus bimaculoides | reverse complement strand
AGGTTGATAACCCTTCGCTATTATATATATATATATATATATATATATATATGTAAATGTGTGTGTGTGTGTGTTTGTACCCCCACCCCCATCGCTTGGCATTGACAACCGATGCTGGCGTGTTTATGTAACTTATCGGTTCGGCAAAACGATCGATAGAATAAGTACTAGGCTTACAAAGAATAAGTCCTAGGGTTTATTTCTTCGACTAAAATCCTTTAAGGCGGTGCTCCAGCATGGCTGCAGTCAAATGATTGAGACAAGTAAAAGAATAAAATAAATACGTATATGTATAATAAATACATGTGTGTGTATGCTTGTATGTATGTATATGCCTGTACTACTAAAGCAGCGCGGACCAGAACGCGCAGTCGCGCGTCCGCGCTGCTTTAGTAGTACCATATATGCCTAAATATGTATATATATTCTTTTATTTGCTTTAGTCATTTGACTGTGGCCATGCTGGAGCACCGCTTTTAGTCGAAGAAATCGACCCCTGGACTTATTTTGTGTAAGCCTAGTACTTATTCTATCAATCTCTTTTGCCGAACTGCTAAGTTACGGGGACGTAAGCGCACCAACATCGGTTGTCAAGTGATAGTGAGGGGACAAACACAGACATAAACACACAAATATATACGCAAACACACACACACACATATATATGTAATTATACGACGGGCTTCTTTCAGTTTCCATTTACCAAATCCACTCAAAAGGCTTTAATCGGCCCGAGGCTATAGTAGAAGACACTTGACCAAGTTACCACGCAGTGGGACTGAACCCCGAACCATGTTGTTGGGACGCAAGCTTCTTACCACAAAGTCACACCCATATGTATATATCGTATATATATGTCTTTATCTACCTGTATATTCTTTTCTACTCTAGCCGCAAGGCCCCACATTTTTGGCCAGTCGATTAGATCAACCCCAGTACACAACTGGTACTTAATTTATCGACCCCGAAAGGATAAAAGGCAAAGTCGACCTCGACAGAATTTGAACTCAGAACATAAAGATGAAATACTGCTAAGCATTTTGCCCGGCGTGCTAATGTTACTGCCAGCTCGCCGCCTCATTTATCT
>NC_068999.1:21678585-21681301 GCF_001194135.2 Octopus bimaculoides | reverse complement strand
TATATATATATATTATGTGTATACACGTATATGTATAATATATAGATATATATGTAAATGTATAATATATATATATATATATATATATTTATATATATATATATATATATATGTGTGTGTGTGTGTGTGTGTTTACACGCACACAATATTCAACAGTTCGACAGATACAAAAGAATGCGAGAATAAGTAATTTAAACTTACGCACAAAAATGAATAAATAAATAAAAATCAACGATAACGTGTTTTTAGGAATAGAAGAACGACAGTAACCTTATTCTAATTCTAACGTATTGCTAATTTCCGAATACGAATAGTATTCTTTCTTTCGTCAAGTGCGGGACTACAATGGCTTAGCTTCGAGTCAGTCTATGTGTAGTTACCGGTCTCTAACGTCGGAAAAAGGCACTGTTTTTGCTAGTTTCTTTCATATATTCATCACTATCATCACCATATATATCTTCTGCCTTCTTTCAGACATATATAAATAAATCGTCATGTTCCTTGATAGATTCTTACTCCGATTGTTCCACTACTTGCTGTCGTTCGTCTCCTGTATCTACGACTGGTGGTTGAAAATACTACAGCTGCGCTTTCTTGTATTTGCTGGTAACAGTGGATTTAGTAATTTCCACGGCTTTCTCTATTTTGTCAAGCACATCTTTAGTTGTTTTAGGGACAGAAGAAAGTCGTCAACAATAACATCAAGAACGTTGACTACCACAACCTCCACGACGGCGACACCTTTGCAATTGAATCGCATCCGATGTGATAGTAAAGAACTGAAGAAATTGCCAACCAGTCTCGGCTTGGCCCTTAACGAGAGAGACGTGTCTTCTTTAGACATATGTAACATTGTTCTATGGTCATTGGTTATGGGAATTCCTTACATCAGCATTTATGATATCAAAGGTGGGTTCTAACTATATTTCTCTCTATCGATGTTCAATTGGTTATATACCTACTTATTTTTCTATGTTTATCATCTATCCACCCACCCATCTGCCTGTCTATCTATCTATCTATCTATCTATCTATCACCTAATTATCTGTTTACATATATCTACCTATCTATACAACTACCTATATGTATATAATAACAACCACCCCCATCTCTGTATCTACATACTAGTCTGTACATTTACCTACCTATCTGTGTGTTTATATACCCACCCCCTATATCTATGCATGTCTCTATACTCCTGTGTAATTTGATTAACAATTCATCGGTGTATTTATCTGTCTATATAATATATAATCCGTATTTCTATATGTCCAACTGTCTGTTATTAATATATCTGCGCCAATTTTAGTTGAAACTTATTGTGCCTGACCCTGCAGACACAATACCATAGTTAACTGAGAGTTTGCCACTATGCTAGAAAACATTGCTATTGTGATTAGAAGCCAGAAACTATGGAACACCTGATAAGTTCTTCTAGGGTTTTAGTTTCAAACCTTTCTCGGATTGACGTTTTCGTTTTCGTTTTGCTGTGTTCCATGAATTGTGCTACCAAACCTACATCGTCTGTCTTATAGCTTTGTGACATTGTTGTTTAGTCCCGGGTCAGATTTGATTGAGTAAACCTACGATCAAAAGTCAATCCAGGCATGACTGACTCATCTTATTTTTGGGCATATCGCAACTAAGATTATTTAATAAATTATTCTTATTCTGAAAGATGGCAGGATGTGATTTAAGAGCGATTTTGATTGTTGTTTCTAGCAAGTTGAGTGATTACCTTCGTTGGCTTGTCTGTATGTGTGAGCGAGAGATGTTGTTTTGCTCTGGGTTAGATATAATTGAGCAGACCTATGATAAAAGATCTTCTAGCCATGGCTACCCTGTCTTATTCAGCTAGTATATCCAGGACAACTTTATTCAACGTGCCATTCCTTTTTTACGATGGTGAGGTGAGATTAGAAGGAAATTCGGTTGCTATCTCCAGCATATCGAGCAACCACGTCGAAGCCTCCCTTGTGTAATCTGTTATGGTGCTGCATAATTGTACTTCAGCCTTCCAATCAATATTTATTTATAGTTCCCTATAAGGACCTTAAAATTGATATCTGTCCTATAAATAAGTACGTACATGTGTTTATGATACACGCTGTCATATTCGGGGATTCGCATATTGTCCTTATACACACACCTCTATCTCACTTTCTATATTTTATAAATCTCTCTCTCTATATACACATGCACATACATTATATATATATATATATATATATATATGTGTATATGTATACATATGTATATGTATACATATGTATGTATATATATATATATATATGTATATGTATACATATGTATATGTATACATATGTATATATATGTTGTATGTATAGATATATTTTATTTTTATATACTGAATGAATGTAATATACACGTATATAGTAACTTACACACGTGTCTAAACTGGAAGGCCTGTAATGTAAACTAGTTGTTATCTGTAGGTTCTTCCTGTCACCGTTAATATATATTCCTCCTCTTTTCCTTATATATATATATATGTGTATATATGTGTATATATAGCTCAGTTCCTAATAATAATAATGATAATAATCATGTAGGCTGTTTGGTAAGAAGCTTGCTTTCCAACCACATAGTTTCGGGTTCAGTCCCACTGCATGGTACTTTGGGCCGCGGGCCGACCAAAGCCTTGTGAGTGGGTTTAGTAGATGGAAACTGAAAGAAGCCCGTCGTATATATATA
>NC_068999.1:21672664-21677908 GCF_001194135.2 Octopus bimaculoides | reverse complement strand
TACTACTACTACTACTACTACTACTACTACTACTACTACTTTTATTTATTTACCATACCACAGCGTGGCCGTCGCCAGTACCGCCTGACTGGCCCTCGTGCCGGTGGCACGTAAAAGCACCCACTACACTCTCGGAGTGGTTGGTGTTAGGAAGGGCATCCAGCTGTAGAAACTCTGCCAAATCAGATTGGAGCCCGGTGTCACCTCCTGGTTCACCAGTCCTCAGTCAAATCGTCCAACCCATGCTAGCATGGAAAGCGGACTTTAGACGACGATGACGACGAAAGTCTTCAGATGAAGGGAATATGTAGACACAGCTTACTAAATGTGCACTGTACTTAGAAATGGGAGAGGAAAAAAATAGAGTGAAGTAAAAAGCATAAGCAGAACATAAACAGGTCATAGTTTTTGGAGAAAAGGTCCACTGCACAGAGCCAGAATCCTTGGTAGTCAAGACGATCATATCACAAGGGCATATACCTCCCATTTTCCAGCCCTGTATGTTTATGTTGAGAGGAGAGCCATTTATTCATTCGATGATCACTAATGTCACCCCACTTTTAACAAGTTTACTGGAAGAGAACCTCTCTCTCTCTCTCCCTCTCTCCCCTCACATTCATATTAAGTGGAACTTGAAAAAGTGAGAGCCTGGTCTTTAGTTCTATCAGTCTTGTCTACCACAAAACCTCTTGTACCATAGCCACCAGACAAGAAAATGACCTGCCGTTCCTGGTTAAAGAAAAGCAGTTAGGTAGTCTTCACAATAGATTTGGTTAATAGCCAGTCCATCCTACATGCTAGAAGTCAGTAATATTCATACACTAATTATGTGTATATAAAATGGTTTCTTCACCATGTGTGCAACCTAAATAGGTCTACCTGATTGTGCTTCCATGCCTATAAAGTTTATCTTGAACTAATAATATCCCTCAGTAGCACCATCAAGCTAAGAATTTCTGAAAATCATTCATAGTCCTCTGATACCCAGAATTTCCATCCCCTCAAATATCTTCACTTGTCTTCTATAAATTAGCAGAAGTCTCACTGACCTCATTACATGACTGGTAAAAGGCTGTAAGCACTTGATGACACTCCAGATGTTAGTTACCCAGTTTAGGTCTTATCTTGACTCAGGACAGCAGCTCTATCAAAGAGACAGACAGTGGGAGAATGTGCCTGACAAAAGGTGACCACATCTGTTAACCATGCAAGAATTTCTGTAGATGTTGCAACTTCATTTGCATATTGATATTCCTTGTTTGTAACTTCATCTCAGTTTCTGTTAACCTAGAGTTTCAGGCTGAATCAGACTTAACTGATCCATCTATTTAGCACCTTATACTCTCTGCCAGTATGGACATGCCTCTTCAAGTGCTGAGTTGCAAGTTCATTCACTTGACCAGGTTACTCTTTACCCCTGTATACTTTTAGAATGGTGTTAACCACCTTAACTGTTGTTGTATGCAATAATAACCATGGTGAGGCCACAAATTTGTAGTAGAGGAGGAGATATTGTGTAGAAAATTGAAGGATCTGGTATATTTTGAGTTGGCATACACACTCACCTGTATTTGTACATGTACACATAACTACATACATACACACACAAATATATATTTGCATTTAGAAGTTTACTATTAATAATACTTTTACGAATTCTGTAGTCAATTTTGCTATGAAGGCATTCATTTGTTCAAGTAGCTGAATGACCTCATTGAATTAATGTGTTAAGTGGCTGGGTATTCCATAGACATCTTTAACATTCAAATAATTCCTGTGTAGAATCAGTGTGACAAAGCTGGACCTTTGAACTCCAGGTACAGTACATGTGATGGACGTCTACAGTTTCCAGCTTCTAATTTCATTAATAATGCTTGGGGTGATCTGAGGGTGTGTTAAAAAATACTTGCCCAACATGCAGTGGTATCAAACTAAAGTCCTCATGGTTGTCAAGTGAACTTCTTATCTATTCTACTAGGTCTGTATCCATATATATGTATAAATCTCTTTGAAAGATTTAGAAATGTAATATTTCTATTTTTGAAATCAGTGAATGTATTTCACATGAAATATATATGTCTTCAAAGGTGAATAAGCATCGACAGCTAGCAAGCCATGCTACTCCAGACTGATGATGAGCAATGACTCTGAAACTAGTCTCTGGATGCTGGCTTTGCTGGGTGGAGGTGCTTATCTTCCCCTTTGAAAACATAAAAACAAAGAAAATATGTCATGGCCAACAGGAAATGGTGTTTCCTAGGGCTAAATAGCAGTAGAATTCTTCCCGTTCATGGGACTGTCACATTAAGTTGATAACATACCATCACTTTATCGTGCTGCTACTGTATAAATCTCTCTGAGAAATTTAGAAATGTAATATTTCTATTATATATATATATATATTTATATATAAACAGAAAATGGAGAAAACTTTTGATCAACAAACAAGCAAATTGACCAACATCGGTTAATTATTTTTTAATACAAAACAAAACATAACATTACATAACATTTCTTATGGCCATTTTGGCTGCCAGTGTCAGTTGGTGTTTATAAAGAAAATCCTGAAAATAATATTGGCCATCTTTATAGCATATTTGATCTAGTACATGGAGCTTCATCAGAGTGAATACAAATATATAAAATAAAATAAATGAAGGGAAGAGGAAAGAACAGGACCTTGAGATGAGGCTGGAAGGCTCAATATATTAGAATCATACTATTTTGCAGTGTGAAGCTTGAAGTCAATAGGCTTACCTTTGACATATATATATATATATATATATATATATATATATATAGGCATACATACACGTGTGTGTGTTATTTCTTTACTACCCACAAGGGGCTACACACAGAGGGGACAAACAAGGACAGACAAATGGATTAAGTCGATTATATCGACCCCAGTGCGTAACTGGTACTTATTTAATCAACCCCGAAAGGATGAAAGGCAAAGTCGACCTCGGCGGAATTTGAACTCAAAACGTAGCAGCAGACGAAATACCGCTAAGCATTTCGCCCGCTGTGCTAACGTTTCTGCCAGCTCGCCGCCTTAGTTCGTGTGTGTGCCTTGACATCACAAGGCAGTTGTAAATTAAATGAATGTTGTTCATTTCCAGTATTCTGTGTAAACATAGCTAGCCATGGAGTAAAGTTAACTTGATTAGAAACTGGTAAGTGTTGGCAACAGGATTATGATCTGGGCATTGAAAATTTGCTTCAATAAACTCCAATGAATCCATTCCAACATGGAAAAATGAACACTGAGAACAATGGTGATTTTTATTAATACTATCCAACCCATTCCAGTATGGGTTATGGCTGTTAAATAATGATCATAAATACATGTGTGGCCAAGACTAATCACTTAATCATGGAAGCACCCAACCAATCTGCAATTGGTTAGTGTGCATATATATATCCCTACAACTTGTATACATAAAGCTAGAAATTGTATGCTCAAACTTCACTCAATGAGTGAACTGCAAATAACTTAATCCCTTACTATTTAAACCAGCCATATCTGGTCAAAACATTCTATCTGCTTTATGTTCAAACTGACCAGATCTAGTCTCTTGTACCTACCCTGCAATGTCATTCTGAAAATAAACAATTGTATCTTCAAAATCTCGAAGCTATGAGATAATACATGACCAATTATAAAAAATATGAATGAATAAGCATTTCATTTGACAGAGTAAGATTAATGCTAAAAGGTTAATGGAACCTTTATATTAAAAATACATGTTAAAAATTTTGGTGTTTGTGCTTCACCACTTAGTGAGGCACTGTTGAAATACCATTCACCTTCCTCTTTTGGTAGAATATTTGTTGGTACTTGTAAGTGGAACCAAAGTGTCCATTTTATCTGTTTTTATGATAAATACGTGACAGGGGTCACTTTTCCTACTTGTTCTAACTAAAGATATATGGTGGAAGTATTTTGCATAATGGATTCTTTTGAATGTGGGATCTGTATTCTACATGTGACAACTGTTTGACATTAGCACACAAGCCACCTAGCTGTTCAGAGTGTGCAGGATGGTTCCAACATCCAATCCCATTGAACTGACCCCTGTTCAAAGGAAGTAAGGTAAAACTGAGTCTGGCAAGAATTGCACCTAAAACATGTAAATCTATGAAAAGCACTGACACAAGGCTGTACATTTTGGAGGCAGAAACAATTTTTAAAATTAATCTGCTTAGTATAGACCATGAGTTGTCCTGGCAGGATTTGAACCTAGAATGTGTGGGCTATAACTTGATGATACTAGGCATTTACTCAAGTACTTTACCATTTCTGCTATTCCACCAATTTTTCATTTGTTGCAGGAGCCAGAAACAGAGCATACTACATCATTATCATCATTGTTTAACATCCGCCTTCCATGTTGGCATGGGTTGGACAATTTGACAGGAGCAGGCTAGGCAGAAAACTGCACTAGACCTCTGTGTCTATTTTGGCATGGTTTTTACAGTTGGATGCTCTTCCTAACACCAACCACCTCACAGGGTGAACTACTACAATACAATGAAAATGGATCTCAGTTGTTCTATCTGAATTATCTGTTCATTGAATTAGGTTATAAGTGGCTGAGTACTCCACACACATGTACATCCTTAACTTAATCCTTGGGCAGAATGAGTGTAACAGACTGAACGCTTCTCTACAGTTTCCATATACCTAGTTTAACTCTCAGCACAGGTATGGCTGTGTGGTTAAAAAGCTCGCTTTGCAAAAATGTGTTTCAGGTTCAGTCCCACTGAGCACCACCTTGGACAAGTGTCTTCTGCTACAGCCCGGGCCAACCAATGTTTTGTGAGTGAATTTGGTACACAGAAACTGCATGAAAGCTTGTTTTGTATTTTTGCATGTGTGTGTACATACATACATACATACATGCCTTGTAGAAGAATCTTTCTTTTGTGGTTTGGGTTTTGATTGCCCTTTTCAGTATGTTAGGAGTCCACATGGTGGTCTCCTCTCTGTGTATAAACTTTTATACACTATTATATACTCTTTTACTTGTTTCAGTCATTTTTGACTGCGGCCATGCTGGAGCACTGCCTTCAGTCGAGCTCAAATCGACCCCAGGATTTATTCTTTGTAAGCCTAGTATTTATTCTATTGGTCTCTTTTGCCGAACCGCTAAGTTACGGGGACGTAAGCACACTAGCATCGGTTGTCAAGCAATGTTGGGGGGACAAACATAGACACAATCACACACATACATATATATA
>NC_068999.1:21671765-21672484 GCF_001194135.2 Octopus bimaculoides | reverse complement strand
TCTCTGAGTGGTTGGCGTTAGGAAGGGCATCCAGCTGTAGAAACTGCCAAATTAGATTGGAGCCTGGTGTTGCTATCCGGTTTCACCAGTCCTCAGTCAAATCGTCCAACCCATGCTAGCATGGAAAGCGGACGTTAAACGATGATGATGATGATGATATCCATATATACGATGGGCTTTTTTCAGTTTCCGTCTACCAAATCCACTCACAAGGCTTTGGTCGGCCCAAGGCTATAGTAGAAGACACTTGCCCAAGGTGCCATGCAGTGGGACTGAATCCAGAACCATGTGGTTGGTAAGCAAGCTACTTACCACACAGCCACTCCTGCGTCTATATAGAAATATTTATGCTTTCAGACTTTTATTATGCATGCTGACCACTGGTAAAAATTACTATTTAATATTTACTTTTAATATTTTGCTTAGGTATTGTGATGCTAATAACCTGGTGTTGGAACTCAATACACATATGCTTCAGTATGAGGTGTCAGTTGAGTACAGAGTGGTACTAAGAAATTGGGGTGACAAAGGTGCAGTGCACTCGTAGCTGATTGCTTGAGTATCACTCTGTTGCTTCATTGGAGCTTCCAGCATGAAGCTGTAAATGTGAAGTTCAGAACATAATTATTTATTCCTTTGTCACTTAATTTCTTATATACTCACACACACACACATGTGCATATATATATATATATATATATATATATATATATATATAT
>NC_068999.1:21667135-21670788 GCF_001194135.2 Octopus bimaculoides | reverse complement strand
ATATATATATATATATATATATATATATATATATATAATATGTGACAATTAGTTGGTTGTCATAATAAAACTCAGTGTTTCGCATGCCGGTGCTGAAGTCTGCTCTGGCATCTCATCAGTTATTAAGACAAACAAAAACGCTAGTGGTTGGCGTTAGGAAGGGCATCCAGCTGTAGAAACTCTGCCAAATTAGACTGGAGCCTGGTGTTGCCATCCGGTTTCACCAGTCCTCAGTCAAATCGTCCAACCCTTGCTAGCATGGAAAGCGGACGTTAAACGATGATGATGATGATGATGATGATGATGATATATATTTGTGTTTGGTAGCCATTGTTAGTTTTGTTTATGTCCCATAACTTAAGTTTCACATCAGAAACTGATGGAATAAGTACCAAAATATTAAGTCCTGGGGTCGATTTGTTCAGCTAATCTCTTCATTAATTTTATGTCCATTTTTTCATGCCAATATAGGTTAGACCAGTGTTTCCCAGTCTATTTTTCCCCAGAAAAATTTATGCTCCAATGGTAGTTGGAAAAAAAGCAACTTTATTTTTAATAATTCATAATTATATAATTTCCTTAAAGAAATATCCACTCTAGGGCATTACAATGGCATTATACTGTAACAAACAGTCTTCACGCAGTATTCTTGGCTGGAGGGATTTGTTTTGCTAGGCTGTGTATTGGTGTAGTATGTTTGCTGTGAACAAAAAAAAAATGATTTTCACAATTCCATGTCCCACTAAAAAAGAAAAGATAAATTTTTGGATCCTACTCCCCACTGTTGTGGTTTATGCTCCACTTGGGGAATCACTCGGTTAGACAATTATCATGGAAGCATTGTTATAGCTCATTGCCCTATCTATTGTGAACCCTTACCTGTTTTTCAAGTAAGGGAGTTTTCATTTTAACTTGTCTTTGAAAATACAGATCCACCTTATAACTTTATATAAACACAGGCTTGGCTATCATTGTTGTTTAACGTCCACTTTCCCTGCTGGCATGGGTTGGATGGTTTGACCGAGGACTGGCAAGCTGGGAGGTAGCACCAAGCTCCAATCTGATTTGGCAAGGTTTCTACAGCTGGATACCCTTCTTAGCACCAACTACTTTGAGAGTGTAGTGGATGCTTTTTACATGCCATTGGCACGGGAGCCAGTCATGTGGGACTGGCATTGACCACTCTCAAATGGTGCTTTTTACGTGCCACCGACACAGGTGGCACTTTCATTGGCCATGACTACGATTTCACTTGGTTTAACAGGTCTTCACAAGCACAGCATGTTGCCCAACGATTGAAGAGTGCTTTTAAATGGGCTGGGTATGCAACACTGGCATTGACCACAGCTACTATCTCACTCGGCTTGCCAGGTCTTCTGAAGCACAGCATATCTCTAAAGGTCTCAGGTGCTTGTCATTGCCTTTTTGAGGCCCAACGTTCAAAGATTGTGCTTCACCACCTCATCCCATGTCTTCCTGGGTCTACCTCTTCTACAGGTTCCCTCCACTCTTAGGGTGTGACACTTCTTCACACAGCTGTCCTCATCCATACACAACAGAATTATCATACCAGTGCTGTGTGTAGTTAAAAGGTTTGCTTTATTATGGCTGCAGTATAGTGAATGAAATATGAAAAGTATATAAGAATGAAAATATATCATCATCATCGTTTAATGTCCGCTTTCCATGCTGGCATGGGTTGGACGGAATGACTGAGGACTGGCAAGCCAGGAGGCTGCACCAGGCTCCAATCTAATCTGGCACGGTTTCTACAGCAGGATGCCCTTCCTAATGCCAACCACTCCAAGAATGCAGTGGGCGCTTTTTATGTGCCACCAGCATGGGTACCAGTCAGGTGGCACTGACTACACACAAATGGTGCTTTTTATGTGCCACTGGCATGAGATCCAGTCAGGTGGCACTGGCATCAGCCATGACTACGGTTTCACTTGACTCAACAGGTCTTCTCAAGCACAGCATATTGCCCGACGATTGAAGGGTACTTTTGATCGGGCCTGTTATGCGACACTTACATGAGTCACAGCTACAATCTCACTTGGCTTACCGGGTCTTCTCAAGCACAGCATATCTCCAAAGGTCTCAGTCGCTTGTCATGTGTTTATATATAGTTTATGTATAGTTATACTTAATGACATTCAAATATTATTTTTGTAGGTCATTGCGGTTATGAAAACAAAAAACAAACAAATATAATTGGCTCAAAAATGTATTCCCTTGGAGTCAGTATTGCTTCTTGGCTATTATATATAAAATATGTGTGTTTATGTGTGTGTCTCTTCTACTATAGCCTTGGGCTGATCAAAGCCTTCTGTTGGGGTTTGGTAGATTGAAACTGAAAGAAGCCCATCGTATATACGTGTGTATATCTTTTATCTTTTACTTGTTTCAGTCATTAGACTGCAGCCATGCTGGGGAATTGCCTTGAAGAATGGTTTTAGTCAAATGTATTGACTCCGCCACTTTTTAAACCTGGTACTTATTCTATTGCTCTCTTTTGCCAAACTGCTAAGTTACAGGGACATAAACAAACCAACACTGGTTGTCAAGTGGTTGTGGGGGACAAACACTGTCAAAAATCCACACACACACATTCTTTTATTCTTTTACTTGTTTCAGTCATTAGACTGCGGCCATGCTGGAGCACTGCCTTGAAGGGTTTTTAGTCAAGTAAATTGACTCCAGTACTTTTTCTATTGGTCTCTATTGTTGAACTGCAAAGTTATGGGGACCTAAATACACCAACACCAGTTGTCATGCAGTGATAGGGGGACAGACACAGACACACATAGATACACACACACACACACACACACACACACACATACATACATACATACATATATATTTATATATGTATGTATGTATATATGTATGTATGTATATATATGTATGTATGTATATGTACATTGTCTGGTGTAAAAAGCCACATCAGACGCCATGAAAAGGCTAAGGTGTAGGTGCAGGAGGTGGTCAAACTCTGTGTAAGGAGTAGACAACCACCATGTCTGTTGTATATATACGTATGTCTATATGTATATATATGCATGTCTATATATATATATATGTATGTCTATATATTGTATATATTTCTATATAAATATCATAATATAAGATAATGATAATATTATCAGCAGAGAGAGATTGTGAAATTTACATTCTTGTCTGTAAAATACAACATATTCATTCAATGCTTCCAAAGTGTGTGTGCATAGGTGCAAGATTGGCAGTGTGGTAAGTAAGCCTTGGGTTGACCAAAGCCTTGTGAGTGGATTTGGTAGATGGAAACTGAAAGAAGCCCGTCGTATATATATGTGTGTGTGTTTGTGTGTCTGTGTTTGTCCCCCCACCATCACTTGACAACTGATGCTGGTGTGTTTACATCCCTGTAACTTGGCGGTTTAGCAAAAGGGACCGATAGAATAAGTACTTGGCTTTCAAACAATAAGTCCTGGGGTCGATTTGTTTGACTAAAGGCGGTGCTCCTGCATGGCCGCATTCAAATGACTGAAACAAATAAAAGAATAAAAGAATATATATATGTATGTGTGTGTGTTTGTACCTCTTCACTTCAACATCATATGATAACTGTAAATGAGTGTCACTCGCATAGAAAGAGTGTCATTCATTTTCAG
>NC_068999.1:21658689-21666939 GCF_001194135.2 Octopus bimaculoides | reverse complement strand
GTCTGTTGCTAAAATTCTCATCAAAGTCAAATTTGCCTTTTATCATTCCAAGTTTGATAAAAATGTGATTGTACTGGGATTAACCCTTTCTTTACTGTATTTATTTTCAGATGCTCCGTGTTTCTTTCAGTTACTTTAAATATAACAAAGAATTTAGTAAAATAACTTAGCTTTCATTCAGCTAGTGTTAGGAACATAAATTGTGACTAAGGTTTGGTGGAAGATTTTAATTCCAAACTTATGAAAACAAGACATTTGTACTCAGAGCCAGAGCCAGAGCCAGTTTCAGCTGGGTTGGTAACGAAAGGGTTAAGACTAAGCTCCACTCCCACGTTTATAACCATGTGTCAATGTTTGTCATTATTATTATTATTATTATTATTATTATTATTATTATTTATAAGGTGCCGAGCTTGCAGAATTGTTAGCGCCGGATGAAATGATTAGCAGTATTTTATCCATCGCTATGTTCTGAGTTCAAATTCTGCCGCGATTGACTTTACCTTTTGGGTTCGATAAAATAAGTACCAGTTGAACACTGGTGTCGATGTAATCAACTCATTCCCTCCCCCCCAAATTGCTGCCCTTGTGGCAAAATTTGAGACCATTATTATTATTATTATTATTATTATTATTATTACTTATATGGCAGCAAACTGGCAGAGTTGTTAGCATGCTGGATAAAGTGCTTAGTGACATTTCATTCATCTTTATGTTCTGAGTTCAAATCCCACCAAAGTCGACTTTGCTTTTCATCTGAAGCAGGGGGATAAAATAAGTACCAGTTGAACATTGGGGTCAGTGTAAAAGTCTTAAGCCCTCTCTTGAACTTACTGACCTAGTGCCAAAATTTGAAACCATTATTATTATTGAGTGAGAGAGTAGTGCATGCCATCAAAGTGACACTGGGGTAAAATATACGAAGCTCAGTATACCTATCATGACTACCCGTCTGATAAGAGTGCATCAGGCACATGCATCACAACCATATGTGTGCAACATAGTGATCTCATATCAATGTCTATTTTTCCACCTTCCTTCTTGACTATTTGTGTATCAAAGGTGTATGCAACATCAATTATATAGCACATGTGGTTCTTGTCCATGACCACGAGATCCAGCTTGTTGTGCTCTAGTCCCACTGGATTTTGCAGGTTTCCAACTCTGCCGATCTCTGTTGTTTGTGCCCATACCATGTCTTATATCTCTCTAGACTCTATTCTTTGCATAGTTTCCAGTGTAGCGTTTTCGCTACCTCATCATATTGCCACAACTTACAGTGGTTTTGGGCAAGTCTTGGGCATTTGTTCATGAAATGGGCAATAGTTTTGTCCACTTTATTACAGATGTGAACCAGTGGAGACACTTGCTCATTCCTAAAGTTGACTCTCCAATTTATGGCCAATGCTTGGTTTTCTGCTGCCAGTATGATGCTCTCAGTCTC
Source organism: Octopus bimaculoides (assembly GCF_001194135.2). Taxonomy (NCBI): domain Eukaryota; kingdom Metazoa; phylum Mollusca; class Cephalopoda; order Octopoda; family Octopodidae; genus Octopus; species Octopus bimaculoides. Next base: position 21,665,495 of record NC_068999.1, on the reverse strand, counting down.
TTAATTATTATTATTAGGGTGGCAAGCTGGCAGAATCGTTAGTACACCAAGCAAAATGCTTAGTGATATTTCTGAGTTCAAATTCCATTGAGGTTGACCTTGCCTTTCATTCTTTCGGGTTTGATAAAATAAGTACTAGTTGGGTACTTGTGGTTGATGTAACTGACTATCCTTCTCCCCCAAAATTTCAGGCCTTGTACCTATAGTAGAAAGGATTATTATTATTGTTATAATAATAATAATAATAATTAAAGTGGTGAGCTGAATTGGAGTTGTTAGCATGTTGGGCAAAATACTTGGTAGCAATTTTTTGCTCTTTATGTTCTGAGTTCAAATACTATCAAGGTTAACATTGCCTGTCAGTCCTTACAAGGTGAATAAAATAAAGTACCAGTCAAGTACTGGGGTTGATGTAATTGACTTACCCTCTCCCTTAAGATTGCTGGCCTTGTGTCAAAATATGAAATAATTACTATTATTATTATTATTGGGTACAGTTAAATCATTGTTATGCATCAGGTCAGTTCTGATCAAACAGACTTCTGAACAGCCATTATCAATCTTTCCTTTTTTAATTTTTCTGATGCAATATCATTCATGGTCTCCCCGCTTTTTTTTTAAAGGTGGTTGGCTATGATTTGAGGTGACATTTTACTGCTATTTGTAGCAGGTCAAACATCATTCAAAGCTGTGGTTCTCAGCCATTTTTTAATCTATGGACCCCTTTAATTACTATCTTTATTCTGGTGGACCCTCGTAGCCATTTGATGTTTAAAATCTAATTTTATTGATACTTCTTTCGAAATTCCTATTTTGCTTTTCACATGTTCACTTGCATAGGTTTGAAATAAGACTCACTGAAACAAACTATGTAAAATGTTAGAGAAAGAAATGTAGCTGTTTCTTGCAATAAAAATACATCTAAAGCAAAGTTTTTTCATGAACTCATAAGAATTATTGTGGATCCCCAGTTTACTGTTGTGTTGCGTGGATCCCCAAAAACCTTACATGGACTACTAAGGGTCACACACACCCTAATTGAAAACCACTGATTTAGAGGCTCCTTTGTTTGCTTGAAAAGGATTAAGTGATACTGTTCAACTTGGAATTCAATTTGTGCTGCAGACTTTGCTTGCTTACCAACCACATGGTTCCGGGTTCAGTCCCACTGCGTGGCACCTTGGGCAATTGTCTTCTACTATAGCCTCGGGCTAACCAAAGCCTTGTGAGTGGATTTGGTAGACGGAAACTGAAAGAAGCCCGTCGTATATATGTGTGTGTATATATATATATGTATATATATATATATATATATATATATATATATATATATATATATATATATATATATATGTATGTGTGTGTCTGTCTGTGTTTGTCCCCCCAACATCGCTTGGTTCCCGTAACTTAGTGGTTTGGCAAAAGAGACTGATAGAATAAGTACTAGGCATCCAAAGAATAAATCCTGGGGTCGATTTGCTCGACTAAAGATGGTGCTCCAGCATGGCCACAGTCAAATGACTGAAACAAGTAAAAGAGTATGCATGAGAGCTGAATCTAGTTGAATTGATAATTTTGGAGGACAACCATCCAAAGGGTACAGGGTTCATATCGTCTCAGTGATGTTCAGTGTCCATGGCCAAGACACTTCAGTCTCATTGTTTCAGTCCATTTAGCTGTAAATAGGTACCACAAAAGGTCATTAATGTACGTGGTCGGAGCACTGTAAAAGTGATATTTTTTTTCTTAGTTTTCAGTGCTGAGATCCGTTTCCCTTGTTGCTATATAACCTGGAGAAGAATGAATTCTGCCACATCTCATGTCTATAATATATAATAATGAGCCTCTGAATGAACCTATAAATGTGAATGTTCTGTTAAATCTCCTTTAAGGTACACTATCATCTTGGAACAAAACAAAAGGGAAAACATTTAGAAAATGTCTTGATGGCCATGACTGGAACATTTTTGATTGTAAATTTACTTTGGGTCAAAGATTGTAGAGTTCTTACCAAGATATTTTTTATATTTCATGTTTCAGTCATTACGCTGTGGCCATGCTGGGGCACTGCCTTGAAGAACTTTTAGTCAAATGTCTTGACCACCCCCAGTACTTATTTTTTTTGTTTTAAATCTGGTACTTATTCTGTCAGTCCCTTTTGCTGAACTGCTAAGTTAAGGGGACTTTAAATGAATTGTCAAGTGGTGGTGGGGGACAAACATAAACACACACACACACACTGACAGCTTTCTTTCAGTTTCTGTCTACCAAATCCACTCACAAGGTTTTAGTTGACCAGAACTATAGTAGAAGACAAAAGCATTCCAGTCATGGCCACCTGCTTTATTTTTTCTTTATCCAGCATAGTACAACTCAAACTATATTAGCTATGTACCATTTTTTCCTTCCAGGATGGCAGGGTGAGTTTTGGCTCAACCATAAAGATGTTCTCTTGTTTGTTTATTGCATGGAGTGGCAGAGAAGGGTCTTAATGAAGTGAAAAAGATTATTACACTTATTAAACCTAAATGGTGATGATTTAGTTATGGTTTTTTATCAGGTGGAAGGCCAGTATACCCTTGACCATTTTTGTAGGCCTTCCAAGACTGTTTATTTTTGCTTGTCTTCAGAGTGTCATTGTTACCATTTGATCGAAAATGGTGATACTTGTTTAAGCCTCTTGTAAAACAATACATTCCATAGCTTTCTGGTTCTGACACATGAAGATCGAAGAACAAGGGGTGGTGACAGAAAGAGCATCTTGCTGTAGAAAAATAGTCTTAACCTTTTAACACTCACATTATTCTGTCAAAAGTAATGCATGTTTATCCACATTGTTTTGAATTAATCATGCATTATCTCATAGCTTTGAAATTTTGATGAGTTAAATTAAGTTTTAGAATGATATTGGTGTGAGAGGCCACATCTGGTTGGTTTGATATGGCCAGTTTAAATGCTAAAGAGTTAAGCCTTGTCCAACCCTTGCTAATATGGAAAAAGCTGTTGTGAAAGCAATTTGTGTGTATATGTGTATACCTACTAAAGCCCTTGGATTCTAAGTTGGGGTATATGTTTAACTGAGGGAAAGCCTTTTCTCTCCCAGGTCTTGTTGGTTCTGAATTGCCATCGATGTTCCTGTAACTTTGCTCTTTTCTAGGTAGGGTTGTTGGCCCTATGCAAACCTATTTTATGTCAGGGCAGCAATAGTCAATATTAGTTTGGCATTTATCATTTGACCTTTACAGCATAGGAGGCCCTAACAGGAGCTTGTGCTCTGCTGGCGTAACACTGAGGGTCATTGATGCAACTAACCACTGCAACAAGACTGGACTTTGTGGTATGTGTGGACGTACATACATACATACTTTCTTTAGGATGATTTACAGTTGTTAGCACTGAGCAAACACATGTTTGACATGCAGATTGTGTATGTCCCATACCTGTTCTGGATATACTGTGCTTCTGTCAAGCCAAGATCCATATTACACTCCCTGAAATGATTAATTGCATGGGTTTTCAATGCCTCTGTGAATATCCTGCTTTTTGTGGATATCAATCCTGATCTAGAAGGGTAATGATGAAAGGTAATTTTCTAGCTTTTATTCAGATGGTTTAACTAATTCAATGTCTATATTTAAAGAGAGTCAGGTGTGATTTGATCAAGATGTGACCATGTACAAAATTATTTGTCAGCTTGTATAAAGGTTTCCTCTTTGCCCCATATCCCCCAAACCCAGTAAGCAAGAGGGGTATGATTTCTAAGAGTGGGTTCTTCGTAATTTTGTCTTTTCACTATTTTTCTTTTTGTTTTTACTAATATGTATAATTTAATATCTTTTATATTGATTCCTAACTTTTGCAGAAGGCCAGGCCCCAATGGGTACTTTTTTTTTTCCCCTTATTATGGTGTAGTCATAAGGCAAAAACCGTAACATGCCAGACAAAATTCTTAGTGGCATTTTTCCAAACTTCCAGTGTTCTGGGTTCAAATTCAACCGAGGTCAATTTTGTCTTTCATCCTTTTGGAGTTGATAAAATAAGTACCAGTTGAACTTTGGGGGGGGGGGGTCGATGTAATTGAATTAGCCCCTAGCCTGAAATTGCTGGCCTTGTGCCAAAATTCGAAACCATTATTATAGTGTAGCCAAAGGTGGTGAGCTGGCAGGATTGTTGTCATACTTGACAAAATGCTCTCCTGGCATAACACTCGGGGCCATTGATTCAATTATCTACACACTGCTACAAAGACTGGACTTTGTGATGTGTGTGTCTATATACATACATACATACATACTTACATATTCTTTCTTTAGGATGATTTACCCTGTTGTTAGCACTGACCAAACACACGTATAACATGCAGACTGGGTATGTCCCATGCCTATGCTTCTTCAAGCTAAGATCCACATTGCACTCTCTGAAATGATGCATTATTATGGTGTGGTCAAAGGTGGTGAGCTGGCACAATTGTTGCCATGCTGGACAAAATGCCGAGCAGCATTTCTCCTAGCTCCTTACATTCTGAGTTCAAATGCTGCCAAAGCTGATTTTACCTTTTATCTTTTTGGGATCAATAAAATAAGTAGCAGTGGGGTTAATGTAATTGACTAGCCCTCTCCTCCAAATTTTCATGCCTTGTGCCTATAGAAGAAAGAATTATTATGATTTAATCAGAGAAGGAAGAACAGTGTCTTTTTACAGGACACTGAAAACTGGTACGGAGAAGAAGAGTTATTCATAGAGCTCAGACCTGGTTGGAATTTTTGCAATAGGGAGTCCCAAGTGGTGGTGTTAACTCAGATGACAAACTAAATCTGTCATCCCAAAATAGGTACAGTGCTCCTGATGCTGTTTTGTACTGTTTTTATCTTCCTGATTTTTACTGACAGAGCTTGGGTTGGTCTGAGGTTATGGTAGAAGGTGTTTGCTTAAGGTACTGTGCAGTGGGTTTGAAACTTGAACCTCAGGATTGTACAGTGAACTCCACTGCATGGCTATGTGTAGATTCAATAGATTACCGGTACTTTTTGCCTTCCTTCCTTAGATGTGTGAAAGACGAAGACAATTCAGATTAAAAGTTGGTTCACACGCAATTTGAAACAGTGACAGAGAGATAGCTATAATAAAACAGAAGAGAAACAGCTATAACAAAACAGAGAGAGAGAGAGTGCTAGCTACAATGGGACAATCTACAGAGGTGAAAATCCTTCAAAGAGAGTGGAAGAAAACATCAACTTTCCTCTTTTAATATATGTATATGTTAAGGTGGCGAGCTGGCAGAAACGTTAGCACGCCGGGCGAAATGCTTAGCGTTATTTCGTCTGCTGCTATGTTCTGAGTTCAAATTTCACCGAAGTTGACTTTGCTTTTCATCCTTTCGGGGTCGATAAATTAAGTACCAGTTACGCACTGGGTTCGATGTAATTGACTTAATCCCTTTGTCTGTCCTTGTTTGTCCCCTCTATGTTTAGCCAATTGTGGGCAATAAAGAAATAAGAATTGTTAGCATACCGAGCAAAATGCTTAGCAGTATTTTGTTTGTCTTTATGTTCAGAGTTCAAATTCCTCCAAGGTTGACTTTGCCTCTCATCCTCTCGGGGTCGATAAATTAAGTACCATTTGCATTCTGGGGTTGATCTAATCAACTGACCCCCTCCCCCAAAATTTTGGGCCCTTGTGCCTAGAGTAGAAAAGAATATGTGTATCTTTCAGTCTGTATGCTCAGGTATTTAATATAGATTATGGTGTGGGAAGAAAAGTGGTGGAAACGGCAGAACACTGGACTGAGTGGCCTGCAAGTTCTTCGCTGTTTCATAAAAGCAGTGTCTCTGTTTCGTTTTAGCTCTCTCTTTCTCTCATTCTATCTTACTGTCTTTCTGTTTTGTAAGAGTTATCTTCCTCTCTCTTTCATTGTAGCTATCTCTCATTCAAGTAAAAAAGACATTCCAACCATGATAATCCTTTGTGTTTTTTCAGTCACATCCGACTTTTTTTAAGGCTGTAGGGAGTAACTTGACGGAGATTTGGCTGCTATTCTTAGAATCTCAGGCGACCATACAGGTGCACCTCACTTCTCCTCTTTCTATTACATTATAGCTGTCATCTCCTGCACCACTTACTTTATCTTCTCTCCCTCTCTTTGTATCCCTCTCCTCCACTCATGTTTATTTTATAGCTGTCACTCCTCCTCTTCCCCACTCACATTTTCTCTTTTAAATGTTTCTATCTCTGTGATATAGTTTTACTCTACCTTTCCCCTCTTTCACTCTATCTCTTTTCATCTGTGTACTCCCCCTCTCACTCGTTCACTTTATCTTCCTCCCATTTCTTCAATGCTGACGTGTTTCATTCTCCTTAAATCATTCTTCGTTTCACTTTCTCCCACTCCTGAAGTTCGTACAATACAAAATTTTAACTTTTAAATCCATTTATTTAGGTACAAGGCCAACCACCATAAGAGGGGTGGGTATGGATTAGTCGATACCATCGATTCTAGTACTTAACTGGTACTTTATTTTATCGACCCCCGAGAGATAAAAGGCGAAATTAATCCCAGCGGGATTTGAACTCAGAATGTTAACAGCCGGAACAAATATCGCAAAGCATTTTTGCCGACGCTGTAACGATTTTGCTACTTTTGGCCCTGGTCAATCTCGATTAAGCAGGCCTCTGATCAAAGTTATTCCAGTTGTGACCACCGCATACAATTTTTAGGTTTACAATATTTATTCAATCGTTTTCTTAAGGCAGTGAACACGCCGGGCGAAATGCTTAGCGGTATTTTGTCTGTCTTTACGTTCTGAGTT
>NC_068999.1:21652293-21658646 GCF_001194135.2 Octopus bimaculoides | reverse complement strand
GCCGAGGTTGACTTTGTCTTTCACCCTTCGAGATCGATTAATTAAGTTTCGGGCCTTGTGCCTAGAGTAGAAAAGAATATTTATTCAATCATTTCCTTACACACACGCATATGGCAAACTTTCGGTATTAGTAGACGATGTCACTCATCCTCTTTATCAGTTTACCATCTTACCCTCTTCGCTTCATGAGGGAACGCTGTGTGATGAATGACGTCGTTTACTAATACCGAAGGATTGCATCCCCCCCCTCCCCGCAAGTAAGCACACATGCAAAGCAACGTGTATAAAACGAGTACTCGAATACTCCATGTAGAGTAGTATAGAGGTTGTGTGTGCGAAATGAGTAATCTCTGATTCCTCGTTATTTTCTTTCTACCTGTTTGAAATCATTACATTCCGAGTATTGCATCATCATTTTGTACTGTTGCATCATCTTTAGAAAGAAAATATTGGCCATCATAGTTGTTGTTGTTGTTGAAGTTTAAGAGTCCGAAACAGTCAATTGACATGGCCTTTTTCTTTTGTACTGAAAGGGGTTAATAATATTTAGTCTTCCTTATCGTTTAATAGATAATAAACTACACGGAGATTTGGTTGTTATTCTTAGACGCAGTCGTACCACCTTGGGCAAGTGTTTTGTACTGAAGCCCATAGCTGACAGAAACCTTGTGAGTGAATTTGGTAGGCGGAAACTGAAAGAAGCCCGACACACACACACACACCTGTATATATCTGTGTGCGTGTCTTTGTGTCTGTATTTATCCTTCACCACCGCTCGACAACCAGTGTTGGTGTACCTACGTCCGTTACCTAGCAGTTCGCCTAAGAGACCGATGGAATAATTACCAGGCTTTAAAAAATAAGTCCTGGGGTTGATTTGTTCGACTAAAACCCTTCAAGGCGGTACCCTAGCATGGCCACAGTAAAAAATGACCAAAACAAGTAAAAGATAAAAGAGACACATTAAATAGATAAATATCCCTATTTATCTACCCACCCCCAACACACACATGTATATGCATACATGTATCTGTGTAGACAATTATTACATGAACTTACATGCATTGCTACTTAAAATTAAGTAGCGATGCATGTTAGTATTCTAACTTACTGTTTGGTGTTTCCACGAAATGTAGAGTAAGTGAAAGTTCTGCTAACTAAACAACAGATCAGTATTTCCACGAAATTCAGATATAGTGAACTACAGCTAATTTGTTTTCGTTTGCATGTCAAGGAAACAGAGATGGGGTCGTGCTGCAAATTTTATTATATTATCTATTATCTTTTATTTGTTTCAGTCTGCGGCCATACTAGGCCACTGCCTTGAAGTGTTTTAGTCGAACGAACAAACCGACTTCAGGACTTATTTATTTATTTTTTAAAGTCTGGTACTTATTCTATTGTCTCTTTTTACGAGGACGTAAACAAATCAACGTGTTGAGTGACAGACACAAACACAAATATATAACGGGGTTCTTTCATTTTCATTCTACCAAATTCACTCACGGCCCGATGATGCTACACTGTAAGACTGAACCCGAAACCATGTGTTTGAGAAGCAAACTTCTTACCACAGCCACACCTGTACTTGCGTACATTTCTTTTTTATTATTCGTATTGATACACAGGAATTCTTGGAGCATAATATGTATACAAATAATGGATATTAAATATAAAGGACATCATTTATAATTATACTGGTGCTAGAATCCATGATTATCAAATTGTCCTTCATGAAAGAAATCGGTTTTCTTTTCTAGAGTAGCCAGGCGATATAAGAGCTCTCTCAGTATTTCCGACAATTTCGAATCCAATAATCCAATTCCTGGAATAAATTTGGAAGCGTGTGTGTGTGTGAATTGGCGGACTTGTTAGAATGCCAGACTATTTGTTGGTCCGCCCGTCTATCCAGATGCACGTGAAATTCATGTGACAACTCATGTTTAAATAAAATGCACTTCACGGAATATAACATTAAATGGGAATGTAATTACAATCGAAGATTAAAAAATCTTTTTATATGGGTGCGAGTTACTTCCCCCTCGTTTTCAATGCATCTGTTTTTGTATAAAGTTTTATTGAATAAGATATATTAGTCTGTTTGAAATACATTAATGTTTGTGTACATCGTATAATAAGTGCTGTGCAGTTCAATGTAACAGAATATTTAATTATAGTGTCTGAGTCAAAGAGAATTGAACAATGATGACACGGAGGTAGCCAATGGTTTAATCTCAGATCAGTCCGTTGAAGTTTTAGCTGCTATTTCTTCTGAGATGAGTGACACATTAAGGTTCATTCATTAACTTGTTAATGACTTGTAGGGACGCGGTAGTTCGTTATGCAACCATAATATACTATTAAGTATATTAAACGTTTTTATAAGTCAATACCATGTTCTGCGGTGTTAACAGTGCACTTTACGTCACTTGTTAAGGTTATCTCTGTACATATTCTATAGCAGGGGTTTTCAAACTGTGGTCCATGGACCACAGGGGGTCCGCAAGGACAAGATAGGGGGTCCGTGGACAGCAAATACTTTTTATGGGCAATTTGATTTTATATATGTTTTTTAATCGAAATCTTTTAATTGACAATAAACCTATTTGTTAAATACTGTTAAATAAATAAATGTAAAAATATGTTATTTTAAGCAAATATTTATGTATAAATTTCATAAGCGTTTATAAGGGGGTTCCTAAAGTAAAGCCTGAAATATAAAGGGGTCCGCAAGTCAAGAAGTTTGAAAACCCCTGTTCTATAGAATGCCTCAAATTGACCAATACCTTGTGAGTGAAGTTGGAACTGTACAGAAGCCCATCACATATGTATGCATGCTTATATATTTATTTTCATGTATTTATGAGTGTGTGTGTGTGTTTGTATTTTTGTATCTTCATATGAGACTGCTTCAGTGGCAACATTGTTCATTTGTCTCACACAAAACTTCCTGAAGAGTGGTTCAGTTTGAAATAAAGCATCTTACTTGAAAAACGAAAGTCGGCTGCTGGAAGGACATCTGACCATAGAATACTACTTCACCATAAAAGCTGGGGAAAAATACATGTGAAAGTGATAATGATGGTGGTTGTGTATGTGTGTGTATACACTTTGGCTGAATGGACAGAGTACCAAATTACCTGTTGAGAGATCTGTAGGCTACTGTCACATCTTTGATCGTGTGTCTGCTTCATAGGATTTGACCATTTCCTGCATTTACACACATTGCTCAATCTCTCTCTCTCTCTCTCTCTCTCTGACATCATCTTTACCCACCTATACTCTATTATGTCTTCAGATATAATCAATTTCAAAATGTTTGATTATTTATCATCAACAACATCAGAACATAATATTGATTTTTCACATTTGTGGCATGAGTTCACTTGTTGCTAAGTTGAAGCATAGGCACCGTTGTTTTCTTTTATCAACCTTGGCAGGAAAATAAATAGTTGATCTCTGATTTGAACTGAGAGCACAAAGGTACATAACTAAATACTAGATTACATTTCGTGTTGTGTTCTACCATTTTTACTACTCTGTAAGCCATATTATTAATTTTAGTATTGTTACACTGATGAAGACTGAGTCAAGCTACATTCACATTAGAGCTCTTCTTGCATGTATGAGAGTGTACTGCTGCTGTATACCTAGGGAATCTTCACACAGTTTCTAGTCTTACTGTAAATAAAAGCTGAATGTCTTTCGACTTACCCTCTACCATCTTAGAAAATAACACATTGGTTTATGTAGACCATGATATACAATGCCTGAAAGCACGGCAAAATGATCATGGCTAAAAGACTCTTAATTTTAGTTCTGTTTCATAGATCATACGGAACAAAGTCCATTTGATTGGTTATCAAAGTTTCATTCATTGACCTACTACAACCACTAACTTGGTCATGTTGTGCTGACAACACTAGTATTTCAATGTAAAATTACTTATACAATTTAATAATACTAACTTAGAAGTCATTATATAATACATTTGCTCAAGACAAAAATCACATTTAAAATTACCAATATTGTAAGATGATGCATAACTAATAATTGACCACTTTATATCATAGTGAATGCTGTTGTCTTTTAAATTCCAAATGCATTTACTAAGATTTGTAGAATTACATTTTCTTCTAAACTTGAATGAATGAGAATGATCATATAATAATATGTACAATCCCCTGTTGTGACCTTTGGAAAGTATATTCTAGTGTAGTCTTAGGCAAACCAATACTTAGTGAGTAAGATTGATTGAGGTTAAATTTTATGGGAGCCTTTTATTCACGCACGCACGCGTGCATGCACACACACAATAGGTGCATGGCCTAGTGGTTAGGGTGTTGCACTCATGGTCATTAGATCATGATTTCAATTCCTAGACCAGGTAGTGCGTTGTGTTCTTGAGCAAAAAACTTCATCTCACATTGCTCTGCAGATCACGTTGACACCTAATGCATGGTACACTATGCACCTCTTCAGACAATGTTGCTTTGATGGAAAGAGTGAGCTAATGCATGGCACATACATTTGATCTCTATAACCAAATTATTTGTGCAAGTCGTTCGGCAAAAGCTGAACACATTTACATCATCTTCAACAGGAGAGTCCATCGTACACTTTCACCCTCCGCAAAAAATTCCAAATTTAATTAATTTGCTTTGCGGGAAGGACTGTTCCAACGAAGTCGCGTATTGTCCTTGCCTTCAAAACGTGGAGTAGATGGAACAGGGACAACTGAAGAAGGGAAATATTCTTTACGTTGCATGTCTCATTTCTCTGTTTGTTTTTTTCGTTTTTCGAAAAAAAGTTCGTTTTCTATCTTTGTCTTTATGTTTTTGTTTCTCATTGTGTTTAACATTTTTTGTGATGTCCTGTACCCATACATGCATGTATGTATACATATAGATGTAGGTATCTACATATATGTATGGATATATGCATATAATTATATATTATTTATGTTAGTATATATATATATATATATATATAATATGTGTTGTGGGTAAATATTACTACTGTTCTGTGACTCAGTTTCATGCTAAATAGAGCATCCTTCAGATGGATGAAATTTTAGTTTCATTCATCTGAAGAATGCTCTATTTTGCCATAACTTAGTCATGGTCTTCATCATCATTGTCAGCACTGTTGTCATTGTCATCATCATCATCTTCATCATCCTTGTCAACTGTTTTATAATTAAAATTCAACCCTACACAACATATTGAATACTTGCACTTTTGTTTCTGAAACTGCTTACAAATTATATATATGGGTGTATATATATGTATGTATATATATATATATATATATATATATATATATATATATATATGTGTGTGTGTACTGATGGGGACAACTGCATAAGTGCTGATGTCCAATTATGGAGGGGGGCCTGTGGAAACAATAGACCGAGGTAGACTTGGGACGAGGTGGTGAAATATGATCTTCAGTTGAGCCTTATCGAGGCAATGATAAGTGACCGAGACTTCTGGTAATTTACTATGCTTGAGAAGACATATCATGCTAAGTGAATCATGGTCATTGCCACTGGTGGTGACATAAAAGGCATCTGTATACATACATACATATATGTATATGCATATACATATGTATGTGTATACACATGTATATGTACACACACACACATGGAATGCCTCTATGTTATTAATAAGCTGAATCTTGTGTAATGTGTCTTTCACTTGTTATTTCTAGCAGCTTGACTCACCACATAGAGGCACCCTCATTATGATACAATAACATAGCAATATATATTAGTTGTGTCAACTAAATATTTGTCTCACTTACCCATAACTACACTCACTACCACTATTATACACTTTATATTTACTCCAGTTATGTTACACACAGTAACGTACATAATATATATAATAGCTTAATACAGCTTCATTGTTTCGATTACTAAGAAGTGAAAAGGAATTAGAACTATTCTATGACTGCATCATGTGAAATAGTCTAAACAACTACACCTGTTGCTAGCATACATGAACATTCTTTTATTCTCTTATTCTTTTACTTCTTTCAGCATGTGTCTGCGGCCATGCTAGAGTACTGCTTTAAAGGGTTTTTTAGTTGAAGGAATCAACCCCAGGAGTTATTCTCTGTAAGCCCAATACTTATTCTATCAGTCTCCCTTACTGATCCGCTAGGCTACAGGGTACATAAACACACCAGTGCCGGTTGTCAAGTGATGGTGGGGGGACAAACAAAAACACATATACATAAATATATTCATGTATATATATATATATATATATATATATATATGAAGGGGTTCTTTCAGTTTCCTTCTACCAAATCCACTCACAAGGCTTTGGTCAGCCTGAGGCTAT
>NC_068999.1:21644382-21651853 GCF_001194135.2 Octopus bimaculoides | reverse complement strand
TCTCTCTCTCTCTCTCTCTCTCTCTTTGTTTCTGTCAACAAAATCCACCTACAAGGCTTTGATCAGCTTGGGACTATAGATGAAGACACTTGTCCAAGGTGCCACACAGTGGGACTGAACCTGAGACCACATGGCTTGGAAAGCAAAGCTCTTACCCACACAGCCACCTACTCTTGTAGCCATGCCTCTAGTGAATATACTTTCCCATTTCTCTTGCCATTAGCTTACTTGGTTGAAGCTGTCATGAAAGAACAACAGTTGTATGTTTTGATTTAGACAAAATACAAATACTGCTACAGATCTAAATCTTCTGAAACTTGTATTGATTTCTATCTTTGGCTCACAGCCACCAACTTTCATGGAGGGGTTGTGTGAAGTTGATTAAGTCAACCACTCCACTGTACTTGATTTCTATTTATTTTATTGATCTTAGAGAGTTGAAAAGCAGAGACACCAATAGCTTTAAATCCTTTAGCATTTAAACTGGCCATATCCAGCCCAAATATTCTACCCATTTTATGTTCAAACTGGCTCAATCTGACCTCTTACACCTACCCTACAATTACAATGACATTTGAACGAGATCGTTGCCAGTGACGCTGGACTGGCTCCTGTGCAGGTGGCACGTAAAATACACCGTTTTCAGCGTGGCCGTTGCCAGTACCGCCTGACTGGCCTTCATCCCGGTGGCACGTAAAAGCACCCACTACACTCTCTGAGTGGTTGGTGTTAGGAAGGGCATCCAGCTGTAGAAACTCTGCCAGATCAGATTGGAACCTGGTGCAGCCATCTGGTTCACCAGTCCTCAGTCAAATCGTCCAACCCATACAAGCATGGAAAGCGGACATTAAATGATGATGATGATGATTGTAATCTTGGAACTACTAATGCCCATCTTATCATGCTTGCATGGATGAGATGAGATTATTTATTGTTATTGAGACAGATTTTCTGTGACTGGATGTGCTTCCTGTTGCCAACCCCTTGCCTGTTTCCAAGCAAAGTAATATTTTCCCATTGCTAGACATATTCTTCATGGTTGAGTGGAAGCATACACCATTTCTTGTATGACAATGATGCACATTTACAACCATCATATGATATTGAGACAAGGGTGCACATACATGCATACACACATATGTACAACTTTTGTTACATCTAATTTTTACATCTGTCCCTAACAAATTTGTTTCTTGGTATCTGTACAGTACACTTTGGCATCTTTTGCTAAGCCCATTAAAGCCTTGTGAATGTATTAGGTAGATAGAAATCCAAAGAATCCTGTTGTGTATTCATCTGTACATATCACACATATGTATGCGTATACATGCATACATTGTGTATACGTACGTAAGTAGATGTGTGGTTGGCACTCTGCTGGTTACGATGACGAGGGTTCCAGTTGATCCGATCAACGGAACAGCCTGCTCGTGAAATTAACGTGCAAGTGGCTGAGCACTCCACAGACACGTGTACTCTTGACATAGTTCTCGGGGATATTCAGCGTGACACAGTGTGACAAGGCTGACCCTTTGAATTACAGGCACAACAGAAACAGGAAGTAAGAGTGAGAGAAAGTTGTGGTGAAAGAGTACAGCAGGGTTCGCCACCATCCCCTGCCGGAGCCTCGTGGAGCTTTAGGTGTTTTCGCTCAATAAACACTCACAACGCCCGGTCTGGGAATCGAAACCGCGATCCTACGACTGCGAATCCGCTGCCCTAACTACTGGGCCATTGCGCCTCCACACGTAAGTAGATAATGGTGCAAATAAATGAAAGCTGTTGGGCTAGATACATAAAATATACATACATATATACATGTAAATAGAGAGAAAACAAAGATTGAGATACCTATCTTTCCATTCTGAAGATGGAGGCTGGATTTATCTAATGTGTATATGCTTCCACTACTGGTTACATATCCTTGACTTTTTGTGAACTACATCTGCCAACATTATGACATAATACTGAGCCCCCAGAAACAGCTGTTGAACCTGTAATACCATACCTTCTCCTCTTAATTTTTTGTGTCATCATACTCTGTGTAAGTGTTGTCTGTTAATATATAAATATTTATATATTTATACATGAATGTTCATCATCTGAATATTTTCAGTCTTTCTTTTCTCTCTGTTTGCATATATATATGTATGTATATTTTATATTTCTAGCCCAAGTGGCTTTATTTGTTTATCTGCATCATCATATCCCTATCTGTTCACCTGGATTCCTCTTATAGCCACCTTTTACCCTGCAGACTTAGTCCCCGGTAAACATTTTGGTGTGTAAGTTCAAATCATTTGAGCGCTACTAAGTGTTCTCTATATTGAGCATCTCTGTATCTCATCTGTTGACTCTGTGCATACATGTCTGTGTGTGTGTATGACTGTATATAGGGATGGATGCATGCATGTATACTTGATGGGCTTATTTTAGTTTCTGTTTATCAAATTCACTTACAAGGCTTTGATTGGTCCAAGACTATAATAGAAGATACCTAAGTATGTCTTGCAGACATCAAGTAACAGATATGAACCCATCCAAGTCCATGACTTATACTCTTATCAATTCCCTAGATTTTCTCATTCCACTAGAACTCAGATTCTACCAAGAATGAATTTACATTTTTTTCTTTCCAGAATTGATTATATCCACTCTGCTCCTGTTCCTATTTAAGAAATCGATGTTAGTTTTTGTTAGTATTTTTATATTTTCTAATCATTAAATAAATTTTTTTTATATCTCATTCCAGGTGATTTAAAACGAAACAGCATAACTTTACAAAATGAACTCTTGAAAAAGAAACATGAATTATTTGGTCCTGAAGCAAATATGTACGAAATCTTTGTCAACCCCAGTTCATCTTTAACAGAATGTAAGTCATTATGTGTGCATGCATGCATGTACACACATGCACACACACTTGTATATGCACACATATTTATTTATACACACATTTGTCAATATTGGGCATGGCTGTATATAATGAGAGTTTCCTTTGGTACCATGTGGTCCATAGTTCTATCTGAGTGTGCAGCATCTTGGGCAAATGTCTTCTTTTCTAGTCTCTGGCTAACTGATGCTTTCTGAGTGAAATTGGTTGACTGGCAGACAGAAACTGAATGGGAGCTCAGAGTGTGTGTGTGTGTGTGTGTGTATGTGTGCGCGCGTGTAGTATTTCTTTGATTCCTTTATTCTTTTACTTGTCTCAGTCATTTGACCGTGTCCATGCTGGAGCACTGCCTTTAGTCGAACAAATTGACCCAGGACTTAATCTTTGTAAGACAACTTCTTATTCTGTTGGTCTCTTGCCGAACCGCATAGTTTTGTGGACATAAACACACCAACATCGGTTTTCAAGTGTTGGTGGGGAGGACAAACACAGCACCTGCCAAATCCACTCACAAGGCTTTCGTCAGCTTGAGGCTAGAGTAGAAGACACTTGCCTAAAGTGCCACACAGTTGGACTGCACCCGGAACCATATGAGTGGGAAGCAAGTTCCTTACCACATATATATATATTGGTATGTAAATGTGTGTGGGTGTGTGAGTGAATGAGTTTGTGTTTCCCTTGTTTTCACATTTGTTTGCTGTTTGCAAGCAATGGTTTACTAGTGGTGTGTAGGCTTGTCATCTATCGTGAAAGCATGTCATGTTGCTTTCCTGTTCTCCTTGTAAACGTGGCTGGGCTGTTTATTGTTCAGTAGGCTGGGAGATTATTATCTTGCTTGGTGACAGGAAGAGCATGCAGCTGCAGAAAACACTCATGCAAGCATAGTAAAATAAATCTTAAAATAACAATGATGGTAATATATAGATTACATAAACTAAAATTATATTTATTAATTAATAGATATATTTAATAAATGATCTCCAGTTTATTATCAAAGTACTTTTTAACCCTCTCATTACTATTATTCTAATGCAATTCGTTGACTCTGTTTTGATTAATTTTGAAAAATAATGATGAATTTAGTAAAATAACTTTGTCATTATTTATCTGGTTCTTGGAGCATAAATTAATAGGATATTTTGTTAGAAGGTTTTAATTTAGATCACTTTAAAATAGGAAGTTTGTATTGTAGAACCAGGGGCACTTTCAGACAGGTTGGTTCAAGCATATAATTCAGTGTGTAAGTCAATAATTGACAGAATTTCTTCTGCCTTTCAAGTTCATACATATATAAAGACTTTCTTTCATTTGAGG
Source organism: Octopus bimaculoides (assembly GCF_001194135.2). Classification (NCBI taxonomy): domain Eukaryota; kingdom Metazoa; phylum Mollusca; class Cephalopoda; order Octopoda; family Octopodidae; genus Octopus; species Octopus bimaculoides. Next base: position 21,647,646 of record NC_068999.1, on the reverse strand, counting down.
ATGTAGCTTAAATTCTGCATAATCTTGAAAGATGCTTTGCACTTTGCTTTAATGCAGGCCTGTAAGTAATTTATTTATCATTAAATATAATAATATAAATTATTTACATGTTTTTAAGTTATGAAACAATGTGTTTGTGGTATTAAACTTTTATCTTATTGTTAAATATAATTTCATCAAACTATTTCTCTGTCACTCATGACTTCCATACACTCCTTATCATTTTCTCTTGTATTGTTCTACATATCCTATGTTTTGTAGAACAATACCTTAACTCTTTAGCATTTAGACCCGCTATCATCATCATCATCGTTTAATGTCTGCTTTCCATGCTAGCATGGGTTGGACAATTTGACTGAGGTCTGGTGAACCAGATGGCTACACCAGGCTCCAATCTGATTTGGCAGAGTTTCTACATCTGGATGCTCTTCCTAATGTCAACCACTCCGAGAGAATAGTGCGTGCTTTTACGTGCCACCGACACGAAGGGCAGTCAGGCGGTACTGGCAACGGCCATGCTCAAAATGGTGTATTTTACGTGCCACCTGCATAGGAGCCAGTCCAGGAGCACTGGCAACTATCTCGCTCGAATGTCTTTACATGTGCCACCGGCACAAGTGCCAGGAAGGCGACGCTGGGCACAGGTGCCATCACGATTTCGCTTTCGTTATATCTGGCCAAAATATTTAACTTGCTTTATGTTCAAATTGTCCAAATCTAGCCTCTTACACCAGCCCCACAATCATTCTAAAAATTAATAGACACACATCAAAATCTCAAAGCCGCAAGATAATTCATGATTAATTCAAAACAAAGTGAATAAATAAGTATTACCTCTGACAGAATAATGTGAATACTAAAGGGTTAAGGAGCTTTTCATGAATACTACCAGGTTACTCAAATCCATTTATTGTGACTTAAATTTATATATATAAAATATATATATACAGGGTGGGTGAAAGTAAGTAGGCATTAAAAACTGGTAGTAAAATCCGTATTCCATTTACAAATTTATTGAAACAAATGATTCATGTTCTTTATTACATGGGAAAACGAAAGTAATTCTTCATATTTCAGTGTAAGCACTGGTGGCGTCAACCAGTTTCCTCAAATGGCCAGGGATGGAATGAACAACCTTCTGAAGGACGTTGTCTGGAATATCATCAGCGACCTCCTGAGTCCGTATCTCCAAGTCCTCCAGTGTGCAAAGTTTTGTCTTGTACACCTCTTTTGTGTAACCTCACAGGTAAAAATCACAAGGAGTGAGATCTGGACTTTTTGGAGTTTTGGAGTCCTGCAGTCATAGTCTTCCAGTTTTAGCTCCTCCATGTAATGGAGTTTCCACAGACGAAAATTCAATTCTTTATGCAACACTGTATGTATTCTGCGTCTTGTTAGTCCACTTTCGGGAGCTGCTTGATTTGGTGATTTTTGCAGGCTGTGGTGATTAAATATTTCTTGCACTGTTGCCACATTCTCTGCTGATCAAGAAATGGTTGGACAGCCACTTCTTCTTGCATCATTCACAGAGCCCTTGGTCATCAGCTTTGCCTGACAACTTTTTATTGTCTCTGGACGTAGTGTTGCATGTTTACCTTTCCATGCTCGCCACCATCTCTGAACTAAAACAATGGAATTCCACATTTTATAGCATGCTGTCTTAGCTTGCTCCTGAGCAGTCAAGTGACCGGCCAACTGGAAAATAAGAAATAAGACAATAAGAAATCCCCATTAGTATTGTCTGTTTAAAAAATGTTTTCATCATGACTTCAGTGATACCAAAAATTCTATAAACAATTTCCAATGCCTAGTTACTTTCCTCCCACCCTGTGTATACAAGAGTTACGGAATGGAATAGGTAAGATCCGGGCTATATATGTTTCATAGCGGGCGGAACCTCAGAAGTAGTAAAAATCCAAGCAAGGTGTATATGAAACATATGTATCCTGGATCTTACCTACTCCATTCTGTAACTCTTGTATTCTTATTCACACACCCGGCAATCCTGGCTGCCTACCGTGAAATATAAAGAGAACCTTTTTTCAGCTTATTGTTCTTCAATATGAAAAAATCCACAACCTTCCATCTTAACAAACCACTATTGTCCCTGAAAGTTTTTTTTATTTAGTACGGATTGCTTGAAGCTAACTTTCTTCCTACACCTCGATCCTTGGATCTTACAATTATGTATATATACATACACACACATATATATATAATAAATAAAGTGAAGGTGCATGGCTTAGTGGTTAGGGTATTCGGCTCACGATCGTAAGGTCATGAGTTCAATTCCTGGCGACGTGTTGTGTCCTTGGCAAAAATGAGTAGTACCTGTATTTCAAAGGGCTGGCTTTGTCACACTCTGTGTGTCATGCTGAATCTTCCTGAGAATTGCGTTAAGTGTACATGTGTCTGTGGAGTGCTCAGCCACTTGCATGTTAATTTCACGAGCCGGCTATTCTGTTGATTGGATCAACTGGGACCTTTGTTGTCATAACTGACAGAGTGTCAGTTATATATATATATATATATATATATATATCAATAGGTATGTATGATCCAGGGATCCAGCTGTAGGGAGTTAGTGAGCTTTAAACTATAGGCAGATAGTATAGAGAACAAAAAGTGCACAGTATACAATAGATTATGTTTATTAACATTGTAAGTTACACACTTCTTTCCAATATCAAAGTTAAAAGGGATTTTAATAAGCTGCTTGTTTCCATGCAACTCACGGTTTAGAAACGAATGTTGCTAAGAATACAAATAAATATCCCAAAAATATAAAGAGTGGAACAGGTAAAATATCGACTACAATTGTTTCATAACTAGCTGAAGTTTGTTACATAAGTATTAATAAACACACTAATCCAGGGTACACTTTTTTCATAACTAGGTGAAGTTCATTAGATAAGCAGTGACAAACACAACACAGCTTAGCTAATCTTCTGGTCATAGTCACCTCAATGAAGTTTATGACTAGATTTGTGTTTGTTACTACTTATCTAATGAACTTCACCTCGTTATGAAAAAATTGTACCCTGGGTTAGTGTCTTCTGCTGTATCCCTGGGCTGATCAAAGCTTGTGAGTGGATTCAGTAGATAGAAACTCTAAGAAGCCTGTCGTATGTATATGTGTGTGTGTGTGTGTTTGTCTGACCACCACTGCTTGACAGTGTTGATGTATTTATGTCCCTGTAGCTTAGTGGTTCGGCAAAAGAGACAGAATAAGTACAAGGCTTACAAAAAAAAAAAAAAAAAAAA
>NC_068999.1:21631826-21641743 GCF_001194135.2 Octopus bimaculoides | reverse complement strand
TGTTTATACTTTGTGAGTTGTGAGAGTTGAGCTTTTATGAATGAAAGAAATCTGGTGCGTTTTGAAGAATGTTTTGACAACAAAATTAGAAAATTATACACAAATGTAATTTGTTTATTTTTGTACTTTGTTTTCCTTATGTTTTATTTGTTTCTCTATTATTGTAGTACCAAAATGTGGCAAACAAATTTTGGTGAATATTCTCTCGCTTGATGATGGTAGGCAGTCTTTGGTACATATAGCACAACATCTCAGTGAACAGGTTTTACAAAAGCAGTTGAAAATATCTGATATAAATCCTGAATTGATAGACAGATTTTATAAAAGTAAGTATAAGATTTTTCTTATTTCTTTTACCCTTTAGCATTTAAACTGGCCAAATCTGGCTCAAATATTCTACATGTTTTATGTTCAAACTGGCCAAATCTGGCCTCTCACACCTATGCTACAAAGTCATTTTAAAAGTAAACAATTACATTATTGAAATCTCCAAACTGTGAGATAATACATTATTAATTCAAAACAAAGTGAATGAATAAGCAGTAGATTTGATGGAGCAATCTGAATGCTGAAGGGTTAACTTTGGTTCACATTGTTTTTGGTCTTAGAAGGTTTCGGTTTTTCCTTTTAGCATCAACCTACCTGAGACCAGCTAAAGGATTAATCCTTTAGCATTGAAACTGGTCATATCTGGCCCAAACATTCCATTTGTTTTATGTTCAAACCAACCAGATCTGGCTTCTTGTACCTACTTTACAATGCCATTCTAAAAATGCTCCTGCTGATGAAGAGGATTGGACTGCAGGTGTTCTGTGCCAGTGCCACTTAAAAAGCACTTGTGCTGGTGCCACGTAAAAAGCACTCATATCAGTGCCACATAATGGCACTCATGCCAGTCTCACGTTAGAAGCATCAAGCACACACTGTAAAGTGGTTGGTGTTAGGAAGGGCATCTGGCTGTAGAAACTAGGCCAAATCAGACTGGAACCTGGTGCCAGCATGGAAAATGGATGTTAAATGATGATGATGATGATATCATCGAAAGCTGTGATATAATGCATGATTAATTCAAAAGAATGTGAGTAAATAAATGTTACATTTGACTGAGTAATCTGAATGTCCAAAGTTTAAAAGAGTTGAATGCAAGATATCACATAATCATGCAGAATTTCACAGCTTTTTACCAATGTAATGTTTCATTTTCCTGCATAAATGTAATACAAACCCACTTCTGTAGCTGTAGGATGTAACCAGACTAATAACAGTTGAATTTACTGTGTGTACAACTGCTGGTTGCTAGAGAATAGCTTAGGAATTAACAAGGGAATGGCTAAGGAATTAACGAGGGAGCCTTTTAAATCAGATTTTACAAAAGCAGTCAAAAACATTTGATGAAGATCCTGAATAATAGACAAAGTTTTATTTTTCTTTCAATCTCAATTCACATTGAAGTGATGAAAGGTTTAAGGTGAAGTCTTTCAATAGCAATCTGCCTGAACTTGGCTTCCTTAGCCCTTTAGCATTTAAACTGACCATATCCTGGCTCAAAATATTCTACCCATTTTGTGTTCAAACTAGCCAGATTTGGCCTCTCACACCTAGCCTCAATATCGTTCTAAAACTAAACAGATACATCATCAAAATTTCGAAGCTATGAGATAATGCATCATAAATTCAAAACAATGTGACTAAATATTCTTTACATTTGACACATTAACTGAGATTGAAAGAAAAATAAAACACCTTAACAGCCTTTATTAATTCATGATCTTTAATAAATATTCTTGGCTGCTTCTGTAAAATCCAATTTAAAAGTGATTTCACTACTCCTTTTAGCAGGTTGAGTAACTGCATAGAAGCTCCCTTGTCAGTTCTTTGACCATTCCTTTGTTAATTCCTTAAATGCTTAAAAAAAGAGTTTCAAGCTAATGAAGGAACCTCTTTGTGGTCACTAGACTTGCTAGAAATAGCAGCCAAATGTTACTATGGCTCTGTCTAGTCGAGGATATGCTGTTGCTTATTGTCCATTGTGTAGACTGTAGTCGTATTCCCTCCACCCTAACCCTAACCCTGTTGTTGATGAATGAAGGGTCAAGTAACTACAGTCAAGACTAACAGCTAAAACTGTCTATGAGCTGTGACTTCCACATGCCTGGCACTCTGAATATGCAGATATAAAAGTTGTCTGGCATTTTTTGAATTAAGGTCGAATTCCAGGTTTTAGTCACTGTTTTTCCTGTGGAAATCTTTGATTTATTGTGGAGAAAGATTTGAAATTTCAGACATGAAACAGTCTCTCTATATTTAACATTTCGGCAAATAGGGCAGGGGAAACAACTTTGTAAAAAAAGAAAAAAAAAAAAGGATCTAACGAAAGAGCATCTGCGTCGTTCACGAACTGCTAGAAATAGCAATAAAATCTTCCTCACAATATTCCTTTCTTTCTTAAAAGTAGAGAGACTCGTTAGATAATGTAGTTCTAGAAACGTAGTGTCCCCCCCCCCCCAAAAAAAAAGATGACTTAGTCGTAGATGGTACACCTTTTATCAGTCATATGAAATTGTTGTTTATCAAAGAAAAATATTTTCTTAAAAATGTTTTAATTTGCGATGTTCATAGCTCAGAAATGTCACAGGTTAATTGTTAGACCTTTGCTATGCGTCTATGCTATTAGGTAGATAGGCGAAATTTTACTTATTGAGGTTTGTGTCGCATTGTCAAATCCTGTTGGTATGTATGTATAAACTTGTGGAGAAAAATCTTCATCTTTTGATTTGTACAATAGTCGAAAGGCATTGCACAAGTTGTGCAGTTGTGTACTAGATGTAGTGGTTTACAAGTTGTATTACTGATATTATAATATAATAAAACAGCATATTACAGATACAGTTCTATATTTATGAGATGAGGAATTATGTACATTATTTGCATTATTTATGGGCATATGGCATAGTGGTTAAGAGCACGGGCTACTAACCCCAAGATTCCGAGTTCAATTCCAGGCAGTGACCTGAATAATAATAATATTAATAATAATAATAATAATAATAACAACAACAACATCGAAAAATACCTTAGAAATGAGAACCCAGGTTCGAAATTTCCTCAAGACGCCTGATGAAGGCTGGAGGGTATATCAGCCGAAACGTTGTGTTAACAACAGACAAGATGAGGACAGATATCCGTTGATTGTAAATAATGTATATTACAGATACTATAATAGTGCATTTTATAATCTATGTCACTGTATTTCAGAAGTTCATGATGATGATGATCATCATCATTTAACATCCATTTTCCTTGCTGGCATGGATTTGATGGTTTGACAGGATCTGGCGAGCTGCAGGGCTACACTGAGTTTCAGTGTCAGCTTTGGCCATTTTTTTCTATGGCTGGATGTCCTTTTCCTAATGCCAACCATCTTACAATGTCTACTGGGTGCTGTTTACGTGCTCTAGTGAGGTCACCAACTAAGTTGCAAGACTGAAAACGAACAGAAATGGGAAAGCCTCTGCCCAATGACTAAGTGTGTGTATGTGTTTGGGGTGTGTTAGAGAGAGAGGAGCTGGCTTTATGCCAGGTGCTCAGAAGCTAAAGTATGATACAGATGTCTTGCAGAATTGCAGAAGCTTTGTAGAGTTGGTGATCATCATCAATATCATCACCACCATCATGCTTACACATGCTTTTTCATGATGATGCTAACACTCTCTGCCACTTTTATGAGTTGGTTTATCACTTTAATACTTTTGAGTTGCTTTTGATCTGCTTGACTTTGCAAGGAACCAATCTCTGTTCTTCTTTGCTGGATATTTTCAAAATCTTGGCTGCTTTCCCTAAGGGAGCTGCCGCTTTCCCTGCCATAATATCCTCAATGGATCTTTCCACTTTATAGTAATCAGCATCAGTAGCTAATTCCTGTTGAATCTAAAGGAGTAACTCTGCTTTCTTCCACATATTCTCCTCATTCAGTAACGGCTTATAGTAGTGTTCCGATGCCTGTTTCATCTCACTATTGGTAGGGGTCAGTGCATCAGCAGCATCAAATTTATTAAGATCTTGTATACAGGTATTTTGTAATTGTTTTTCCTACCTGTCTCTCTGTCTCTCCTACCTGTCTCTCTCTGTCTCTCCTACCTGTCTCTCTCTGTCTCCCCTACCTGTCTCTCTCTGTCTCTCCTACCTGTCTCTCTCTGTCTCTCCTACCTGTCTCCCCTACCTGTCTCTCTCTGTCTCTCCTACCTGTCTCTCTCTGTCTCTCCTACCTGTCTCTCCTCTTACTGATTTGTCTGCCAACCTACACTTGTTTATCTACCAAGCAGCTACCTAAATCCTCACCTCCTTCTCTCTCTTTAAAATTCCCTGTCTGTCTACTTACAGTTACATATGGTTGTCCAGCACCGGATCTTATCATCCGATTTGGCAAAACAGAATCCTTGTTAGGATTCTCTCCATGGCAATCACAGTTCTCAGAAATATTGTAAGTTTTATCTTTTTTTCATATCATTTATCTTTTATTTCGAAGGGTTGAAGAAATCAGTACTTACCTTTTAAGCCTGGTATTTATTCTGTTGGTCCCTTCTGCTGAACTGCTAAGTTATGCAGACATAAACAAACCAACATTGGTTGTCAAGTGCTGGTTGGGTACAAACACAACACAATCACAGATATGTACACATAATCACAAAGACACACACACATGTACCCATCTACACACTCACACACATGACAGGCTTCTAACAGTTTCTGCCTACCAAATCCACTCATAAGGTTTTGGTTGGCCCAGGGCTATAGTAGAAGATACTTGCCCAAAGTGTCATGCAGTGGGACTGAACCTGGAACCATGTGGTTGGTAAGCAAGCTACTTACCACACAGCCACTTCTGCACCTGTTCTTTACTTTTGTTTTCCTCTTTCTTGCACCTCTACATCCATTTGATTTGCTTTATTCATTTATACATATAATGCTAGTATGGGAAGGGTGCCACGTAAAAAGCACTGGTGATGGTGCCATGTAAAAAGCACTGGTGATGGTGCCACGTAAAAAGCACTGGTGATGGTGCCACGTAAAAAGCATTCAGTACATTCTGTAAAGTGGTTGGCATTAAGAACATCCAGCCACAGAAACCCAGCCAAAACAGATTATGGTACCTGGTGTAGCCCCTGGTCTTGCCAGTTCCTGTCAAGCTGTCCAACCCATGCCAGCATGGAAAACAGAGACATTAAATTTTGATGATAATGATATTGAAGCACATGTTTTTGCCACTGGATAGTTACAGCATTTTGTATAAAAGTAACAATGGGAAGATATCATCCTACCTTCAAACAACAAAAGGTGAGGCAGGAGGTGGGGTTTCAAAGAAATTTATGGAGTTTTTTGACAGGATCAGGCGAGCTGCAGGGCTACAATGAGTTTCAGTGTCAGCTTTGGCCATTTTTTCTATGGCTGGATGTCCTTTTCCTAATGCCAACCACCTTATAGTGTCTACTGGGTGCTGTTTACATGCTCTAGTGAGGTCACCAACTAAGTTGCAAGCCCTGCAATGTCATTCTAAGAATGAAACAATGAAACAATCACATCATTGAAATTTTGATGCTATGAGATAATGTTTGATTGATTCAAAACAACGTGAGTAAATAAGTGTTGAATTGGACAGAGTAATTTGAATGCTAAAGGGTTGATGCCAATTATATCAATTATATTTCTAATTATTTAATTTCCTCTTTATTTCAGATCTTGTCCATCACATGTAGGTTTGGATTACCTAACATATCTTAGCACTTTAATAGACTATGCTAATTCATCACAGCGCTGCGGTAAATAAAGAAATGACTTGTTTCCCATTCCCATCTCTCTTCTCCTCCTCTTGTTTCTCTGTAAAGCTGTTCAAAGGTTTAATGATTGTTTTGTTGTTGTTATTGTTTCCTCAAAGATTCAGAAATAAAATGCCAAAGGAAAAAAAATTAAAAAAACAAAAAAATTACAAATCAAACTGAAATATAAAACACTTGGTGAGGAAAAAGAAAATCTCTTCAAAAATGAACATGCTCTTTGCAGAAGATCAACAGAAACTTTTAAGGTCTTTTGGAACAAGTTGCTTTGTCTTGGTAGATCAAACTGAAAAATTTCTAAGTCTCTCATTTAGATTACATAGGAAATGGTAACCTAACAAAGGGAGCTAATTCAAACGTCTTTTTTTTTTTTTTGTCTCTCTAATAACAGGGTAGATTTAGATCAGTGGTTACCATAGTGATCCATTTTGGAAAATCAATAACTCTCTCATTCTCTTTTGCTTTATATTTCAATTTAAAAAAAGTAAATTTTTCAAAAAAATTATTGAGTTAACACCTGATACAAGGGAAAAAACATTCCTCAGTTTTTTGTTGGCAGTAAATGTTGTGTTGTAGCCCTTATGCCTAGCTATGGCTTATTGTACAGCATTTTCATAAATATTTTGAATTTTTCCTTACATTTCAAAAGTAAAGGATTTTGCCTTTGTAGCATTTCCAGGATTATAACCCAATTTGGGTTGCTACCCACAAACCGGGAACCACTGATTTAGATAAACTATTCTTCTTAGTATAATAAATATGTAGCCAGCTGTATTTAGATGATGTGTTAGGGGTTGAGTATCTGCTGTGTGTGTTGTTTGTAACTGTCATAGAATTTTTACAGCAACTGAACATTTAACTGAAATGAGAATAAAAATACATAATGTTCACCTTCAGTTAAAAGAACAAAAAAACAATTGATTACTATGTATAGGTAATTAGATAATACTTTTGGGTGAGCATTTTGAGATTTGGTTTTAGTAAATACAATTTATAATTGTATTTAATGGACATTTCTCAATTCATCAGGTTATCCTAAAGAAGCAATGTCATTTCTGCAACTAAGTTGAATGTAAAACTAGAGTAAACTAATTTTTTTTATAACTAATCACTTTAAAAAGTATTTGTTTCCATTTCTGCTAATGACAGAAAATTGTTTCAATGCCATGTTTTCTAAATTCAGATGATTTTTCAGGAGAAAAACTTTAAAAATTTGAGTTTACCTCATAACACAAAATTATACATTAAAAAGACAAAAATATTTTATATATTTTTATTTCTAAAAGTAATATATTTTTCCTGGGGAACCTGGCAAAATTTAGAGATTAATCTGTAGCTTTAAAATCATACAGAAATGGCCAATATGAGAGCGAGGATCTCCAATAAAATTTCTCTGGTTTTTACTGAAGCAATTCCTGCAATATGGTAACTTGTATTGTCATAGTAGATCATAATTCCTTTCTGGTTAACCAAAGAGTATTTTTCACTTCTTAGTAGTGTGGTAATGTCCAATAGTTTCAGATGTTGACAACAAATCCCAGTAGTGGTTCTATGATTGAGTAGAGACAACTTGCCTCTGATTGAATTCAGGAGTGATAGATACTGATATTTTGCCATTTTTGTGGCTTATCAACATCATGTATCTGAACTGAATTGTGTCGTAGCTGTTCTCATATACCTTCATTGAAAATACTTGGTAAAACACCCTCCCTTTTGGTTATAACATATCTAGTCTTCCTAAACTAACTTACAAGTCTGATCTGCTTAAGCTCTCTAACAGAAACCTCAATTTCTATCATTATTCACTCAAGCAATTCACAAGCAGAGTTTGATATAGTGAAAGATGTTTATGCATCTCATTTCATTTCATTTCATTTCATCTTATCAACTAACAACTGTCATTCCACTCACTTTCCTGACTTTAAATACTTCTCCACAGAGTTCCATGTATTGATGTATTGGAGGAAGGGGAGGAATTTTGAATATTTTCAGCCATTTGTCAATAGTTGTGTAACATTGCTGTTTAGGTATCATGAATAGGTATTTAGATAATCAGTATGTGTGTGTGTGTGTGTGTGTGTGTGTGTGTGTGTGTGGATATATATAGATATATATATATAATTTATTCATGATGTGTGTGTATACACATGCCATGAAAAGATATGTGGGTGAATGTGTCTGTATATATTAGGATAGACTTGGTTGTCCATTCTTAGATATAACATTTTGGGAAATTCCTTGTCGAAACATTTAAGTGAGCATTTGAAATTGATCTCTTTGTCTATTTTGAAATGTGATGTTACTTATGGAATGAGTAATAACTGAGGGGGATGAAATATAATTGATCTCATTGAAGACTCAGTTTGGTCTAGCTATTTAGACAAAGCCTCTACAATTAGCTCTGTTTGAACTGAAGTACTACACAGATACAACTAACTAAATACTTAGGGACCTCCCAGTTTTACAGAAGTGCAGTATCTATCAGCTTGTGTTTGGTTCAATATCTGATCAACATTTTAATCCCATCATATCTCCTTTATTGGAAATATTTTAGGATTTAGTGATTTAAAACGCACCAGTTCTTATATTTTAATCCTTTTGGTACTGATCTGCCTGACACCACCTCTGCGTATATAAAAAACTTTTCATTTTTAAGACTTCACATTTAAATTAAAGCCTTCGATCTTAATTTTATTTAAGATTCATTTTGTTAAGCTATGTTCCAAATAACAGCAGAATAAAAGCAGAGTTAGTTTCTTTGTTAAATCCTCTCATATTCTTGGTTATTTATAAAAATAGACAATGTTTTACCTTAGAAATATGGTGACAAAAGGCTTAAAGGCTGCAGGGTATTTGTTGTAATGTCTCAAGAAATAAGCTGCTGCTGCTGCTGCTACTGCTGCTGCTACTAACATGGTTAACCCTTTTGTTACCATATTTCTGTTGAAATACAACTGCCTTAGTTCTAATTAATTTTGGAAATGGTGAAGAATTTAGTAAAGCAACTTTGTCTTTATTAACCTGGTGTTTGGTGTTTGGAACATAAATCAACATGAAATTTTGAAAGAAAGATTTTATTTAGTTCACATGAAGTTTGTATCATAGAAGCAGAGGTAGTCTTGGGTGGGTTGGTATCAAATAGGTTAAATGACCATATAGAAGCTCCCTCAGTGTGTCTGGTTTGAGATGAACCTTTAGTAACGGCCATCCAGTTGCTCTAAGTGGATAATTCATAATCTCTCATTCAGTCTCTCCGTCTATTTAGGAACACTCTTCAATTTCCACAATATACTTACATTAAATTACAATAATCAAATTGTTCTCATTAACTTTCTTTAATATCTCTTTATTTTTTATTTTATTTATATATATTTTAAAAATATCTAAGGAGAAAGAGAAGAAAAAGACCCATTTCCCCAAAACTAACAAACTCAGTATTAATACTTCGTGGTCTATTTTCACTATTATAATGTTTACTAATTAATTTTATTTCCCCTCTGATTCTAAAGTATTACTGAAGTACAATAAACATCCCAAATAATGGCAACCTCAAGGATTTCAGCATTTATTATGAATTCTCTATTGTCTAGGAAAGTATGTTTTAAATAGATTTATTATGCAAATAAAGCAGAGAGTAGTACAATAAGTAATACAGTTTGTATAAAGAATACCTCTTTATTAACTACAGAGATGCATTCGTATGAATATCATTTAATTAACTGTAATAATGTAGTATAATAAATAAAAAAACAAATACCATTTAATTAGCAACATAAAGCCAGTAAACAATTTGGGTGGGATAGGAAGTTTTTTGATTAGAACAAAAAAAGGTTGTTTCCAAAATGGCAGAGGTGAACGTGAACAAACAGATATGTTGCCAGTAGTTTTCTTTAGTGTACAACAAGATTTATAAAGTGTCATCAGCTTGAGTTTTCCATTGTTCTATATGCCATTACTTCAGAAGTTTACTCTGTGTATGTGTCTTTATGTGTGTGTGTGTGTGTAGGTGTGTGTGTGTGTGTGTGTAGGTGTGTGTGTAGGTGTGTGTGTCTATATAACTATGTATGTATGTATGTATGTATGTAT
>NC_068999.1:21625695-21627680 GCF_001194135.2 Octopus bimaculoides | reverse complement strand
ATATATATATATATATATATATATATATATATATATATATACACGTATATATAGGGGGAGAATTCACAAAAAAACAAAAGACGAAGACCGGTGGTGTAGACAACAAACAGATGTATAAGTTGTGCCAGTGGAACGTTAAGAGAACATCCTGGTCGCTCGACATGCTAAAAATAGCAACCAAAGTATCCCCCTACCTAAATCACATGCCCATTGTATGTAATGTCCTAATGTCCTAGATTATCCCTAAAATGACGGTTTGCTGAAGGCTTGAATGTCTTTGATGATGAGGTTTGCAGTATCAGGGTTGATTTGAGGCTAAATAACAATTACATTATGGTAAATTTCAATATTAACACCCACACGATTTTCACTAAGGAAAAAAAAAACCAAAATTTTATTTTTTGCGTGGTATCATGTACCCTGACCTCCTAATATGCTGTAAATCCCTTATTTTGGTTTGGAGAAAATGAGGTGGGGGTCTCCTCACCATCCCAGAATACTGGAAAATTTTTTTGTTGAATGAATTCCTGTAACCTCCTAATATTGCAAAATTAGGTTACTTAAGGTGAGCCTGGTAACTGATGATTTTGAGATCTTGTTGTTTGTAATTTTTGGTGAGCCATGGTGCAACCAACAACATGGTAAAAATCCCTGCCATTAATTTGTGTGGATGGGTAATATCAAATAATTCAATCATAACATATATTTAAATTAAACACAAAAAAAATTGAAATATAAGCATCACTTATATGGAAAAATTGAAATATTATCTTTCAGTATTTTATAAAGTAAAATCTTAAATTATTAATTGACATATTATTAATTATCTTATAACAGCAATGCCTGGAAAAATCATGGATTACATAGAAAAATGCGAGCATGAAAAGTAATATTCTTAAGATTATAAACCTAGAAAAGTACAGGACAAGTTATTACACCTGGAAAAGTACAGGACAAGCTATTACTTCTAGTGAAGTAAAGAATAAGAAACTTTTTACTTAAAATACTGCAGCTAAAATTAAAATTTGAATATTAAAACTTATTTTATTGTAGTTTACAAATAACACTATACTTATTTAAGTAGAATTTGGCTAATTTACTACCTTAAATACAGAAAAAAGTGACTAATTAGACAAACTTACAAATTAGCTGAACAGTTTTGTACAATAAATTTAAAAGATGAGAACTGTAAAGAGTGATAAATTAGAAGATCTGGCATTCTTTACTGCAATATCTTAAGAAAATGTTTCTTATTCTTTACTTGTTTCAGTCATTGGACTGTGGCCATACTGGAGCACTGTGTTGAAAGGTTTAAGTTGAACAATCATACCCAGTAGTTATTTATAAATTAAAAAATTTTAGTCAGTACTTATTCTGCAGAAATAACTCTGCAGAAAATAATCTTCTGCATCGAAACCTGCCGGCATTTTTCTCTGATCATCACATTTCCACCATAGTTACCTCTTTTTCTTCTTTTTCCTCCTTTTCTACTTTCGTTCAAGTTTCTTACAGCCAAATTTTAGTCCTATTAGCTATTGTTGAATTTTTCTTTCACTTTCATGAAACTTCAAATGAAAGTTTATCCAAAGGAAATTTACCAAGTTATGAACTTTTCCAGACCCCCTTCCCCCACTTGGATACAGAGTGGTGCTGGGGGGGGGGATAATTCATGTCAGCACCTGAACTCACTCCACAATAAAGTAAATATGTTGCAAAGAATGATAGCATGGAAATTCGTCCTAACGATGCTTTATTCTGTAGTGATGAGTTTTTATCATTACAAGTTAACTGATTTACTTTCAGTTTGACTGTTTTAAAACAGGCCTGTGTTTTTTCATGCCTGTGTTTTTTGATGCTAACATTAGAATTGTTAATGGTAAATGAAAAAATTGTTAGCTGCAAACTGATAAGTTGTATTTTCAATTTTATATTTTTATTAATCATTCAATTTATTTCTTGCTTCCCACTACATTATAATGAGCAAA
>NC_068999.1:21621331-21625493 GCF_001194135.2 Octopus bimaculoides | reverse complement strand
TAAGTGGTTGTGTGAAGTACCTAGTGATCAATTTAAAGCACATTGCAGATATTTTAGATGTAATATGTTGGCAAAATATTCCCTTTTAGTAAGCTATTGTGAAGCAAAGAAACAAGGCATCAACTCCACAGCAAATGATCCCTCTTACCAATTTTATTAAAACCAAAAAATAATAAGACATCAATGCTTGAAGCAAATTTAGCAATGTTTATTTGTTGCCACTCATCATTTAATAACTGTGATCACTTAATAGAGTTATGTAAGAATTATATGTCTGATAATGATATTATGTCCAAAGTGAAGTTGCATCGTACAAAATGTGCAAATATTGTGAGAAATGTTGTAGCTCCATATTTTGATGGTGATTTGATTTCTGATATAGGAGATAGAAAATTTAGCCTGTTATTAGATGAATCCAATGATATATTGATGAACAAGTTTTTAGGAATTGTGATTTTATATTACAGTGATACTTACAAAAAAGTGGTACATACATATCTCAACATGTGATGCAGATGGCATTGTAGATGCCTTAAAAACTGAATTAGCGAAAAAGAAATTAGATATAAAAAAATTATTGGGTATAGGAACTGACAATGCTTGAGTAATGACAGGAGTCAACAATGGTGTTTTCCAGAAATTAAAAGAAGTTCCATCATTAATTTTATTTAGATGTGTATGTCATTCTTTACAGTTGGCAGTATCCCACACTTGTGCTGAATGCCTGCCCATAAATTTAGAATTTTTTTGTATCTGAAACCTATCAATGGTTCTCCCATTCTTCAACAAGACAAAGTGCCTACAAACAACTGTACCTTGCTATCAATGATAAAGAGCCTTTGAAGATTGTGAATTCTTGTACAACTAGGTGGCTGTCAACAGAACCAGCTGTTAATAGAATTTTAAGCCAATGGTTTGAAATGCAAACTCACTTCCAAACTACTACTACAAATGAAAAGTGCTTTACAGCACAAACGTTACATTTGTGATTCTAGGAATGAACTTTACCTTTATTTTTGCATCCAATTTTAAAACATGTTCAGGAAGTGAATAAACTTTGAATCAAACACTGTCGACAAAACAAAATTACTTGAAGATCTTTCAAATTTGATCAAATCTGTTGCCAATATGATAGTGTTGCCAACATGTAGAATTGATCCTCTTGATCCTGATTCTTCTATTGAAAAAGTTTTGGATCCTAAACTAAATTTAGGCTACAGGTTCGAGAGAAAGATAGCAGAAATGGTTATGAAGAAGATTGTAACAGCTACTGAAGAAAATAATATTTACAAAAGAGCACAACAATTTTTACTCTGCCTTTATAAAGAGCTCAAACACCGTTTGCCAGAAAATATTAATATACTGAGGAATATCAAATGTTTATCAGTAGAGAATATTTTGCAGCATTTCAAAGAGCCAATTTTACCTGTCTTAGAAGCAATGCATTTAAATGAAGAAAAAATTGCTTCAATTGAAATTCAATTTAATAACATTCATTTAATTAAATGGACAAATACATCTAATACTGAAACATTCTGGCTGGAAGTCTTGGAATATAAAGATGCTATTGGAGGAAATCCTTTTAGAGATGTTGCAAATTTTGCCATTAATCTATTAACATTGCCAAACTCAAATGCAGAAGTTGAACGATTGTTCAGTAATATTGGTGTAATCAAATCAAAATTGAAAAACAAAATGCGTCTTCCTATGCTTAGATCAATACTATCTATAAAATATGGCCTGAAAAGATATAACAAATGTTGCAAAGACTTCAATATTCCAAAACACATAATTAACAAGATTGGGACCGTGAATGTATACAGAAGTCAAGACCAAGGCACTGCAGCTGAAAGTAATCAAATCAGTGAAATTCAAGAAATTATTTCTCAATGCTGAATATAATTAAAGAAAGTAAATGAAAATGTAAATAAAAATTAAGCTTTTTGATATAATTAGTCTTTAGCATTTTTTTTTCTTATTTAGCATTTTTTTGGTATTTTTTCTACTGAAATTTAGCCTAAAATACTGATTTTAAGTTGGCAACTGCGTGAAATCATTCAGTTACAGTTGAGAATCAAGGGACGCAACTTTGACATGCTAATTTAAAAACCAATCATTGGCGTGTGTCTATATCTGTCTGTCAGGTCATTCCATGAATAATGCGGTTTGTTTATACTTCTTTTATTTTTCAAAATTAAGATAAAGTTCTTAAGTTCTTTTGAAATCTAAAATATACTCTCCTTCATTTTCTACAATGTTCTTCCATCTATCTACAAGACCCCTCTTCCAAAATCCACTTCTCTGCGACGAAAAATACTCTTCCAGTGCTGTTCTGACCTCACCTACAGAATTCATAGTTTTTCCGTTCAAATGATTTTGAAGACTGCAGAATAAATGATATTCAGATAGGGCTTGATGCCAGAACAATTTTGGATAATGTCTTCGGGGCCCAATCAATTTTGTCGAAGGGTTGAATTGAATAACTACTTAAATTTACATACACAAAGCAAAAAGAAAAACGTGTGTCAAAAAATAAGGTTAAGGCGGATAATAGACAACTGATAAATAATATCTGTTTAGTTACTAGACAACGCCTTAGCAACCAAATTGTTTCTAGTTCAAAATGGTGAGAGGTCTCCTAAACACGTCCATTACATTGGACAGATGCAGTGTTGCCAGGAACACGTTTTTTTCCTTTTTAATATAATTTTACTCTAATGTCCAATGAGTCCTCATTGCTCTCAAGAATTTCATTTTTACCTCATTTGGAGTAATTTACTCCGTTTTGCCGACCCCTGTTCTTAAAGAACATCCAGGTTTTAGTGAGGATAAACATTACTTCTCGGTATTAATACTGCCTTTGTCGCTGATATATATTTTCTAGGATATATAAGTTTTGTTAGGAAACATCCACCTCCGTTGATGTCCACATTATATGTGCGTGCATTTGTGTGTATCCATACGCAGAAATGCTCACACGCGAACACACACATACTTCGTGGGCGCGCACTTACATACACACATAAATAGACAGATAGACACATGCACCCCCCCCTCGCACAAACACATCTGTACATGTATGCACATACAGATGCACGCACACGTGCACATAGATGCTATTGCGCAAACATGCGCACGAACGCGCTCGCACACGCACACACACGCACGCACGGACGCTCGCACGCACACACACGCACACACACGCACAGGGACTCACCCGTGCGCAAATGTACCCGCACACACGCAAGTACGCGTGCGCACAAATACGCGCGCGCATGCAGATACATACACACACATGCACACAAGCACTCGCACGCATACATGCACGTGCAAATGCACCCGCGCACACATACACACATGCTCAGGGACATGCAAATACATGCATATGCGGAGATAGGCACAGACGCAATCACGGGCTCGCACGCGTACATACCAATGCATGCACGCACACACGCACGCGCACACACATGCTCACGCGTGCACACAAATACTCGCGCACGCACACACACACACACGCGCACACTCACACGGGAGCATACAAATACCCGCGGTTTCATTCATATTACTGACATCTATTGTGTCAAAGAGATGCTGACCATAGCTACGGCTTTCGTAATAGCAGTGCGACGTGAGATTGAACACCTGTCATTCTCATCTCACGAAGGCGTTCTGGCTATGACTAATTTCTACCTTTTCCAGATATTCTTACGTATGACCAGCGATGGATTTGTGGTGAGGCTTTTACTGGGGGACGGCGTATCTTCCACTTTTCAGCTCACGGTGGGGACCTATAACATCTCGTCCCACCTTCTTAACTTTAGCCGCTCGGTCTTCGATGCGCCCCTCTAGCCCCTAACATTCATTTCCATCTCTGTTGAGGACTACTTTATTCAATGTTTCTTTCATATTTCAAGATGGTACAGTGTTATCTGAAGGAGATTTGACTACTATCTCTAGCATGTGGAGCAAACACCGAGACAGCTTTATTGGTGCAAAGGTAGGCGTCTAAGGGAGGTAATTCTGTTCGAACATTCATCATTTTAAAATAACACTTGCTAATGCTGCCACAAAATCATAGCACCTGGCGGAAGAGCATTGTCTGTTACTTCAATGCACACACCAGGCGCCCTCTGAGTAGTCGCTCTGCCTGCTAGAAATAGCA
>NC_068999.1:21617476-21619054 GCF_001194135.2 Octopus bimaculoides | reverse complement strand
ACACACACACACACACACATATATATATTGTTAACGTTGTTTAGCTTCATATCAGCCCTTGCTGAACAGAACTGAACAAAAGAGTTGTAGTTGGGACCATCCTGCCAGTGTTCTTTTTTTTTTTTTTTGGACAGTAGGGTGCGATTTGGGGAAATTTCTAGCAGTTCGAGCGACTACTTGAACATACCTTGTTTGGTCTCCAACATTAAAAGAAAAAACAAACAAACACATTTTTGGGGGTGATAGAGACAAATGGTAGAGCACAGCCAATTAGATTCTTTGTTGTATTTAACTGCACAAGCATACATCCACGTTATGGAAGAATTGCGCTCCTGAAAATCTTGTTGGAATTTGGAGTCTCGTAATGTGAAATCTATTTTGCCATTGACTTCCATGATACACGGGGATCATTTGAAAAATACATTTTGCCAAACTCCACATGATGGCAAGATTTTTATGAACGCAATGTTTCCGTTATGCGGAAGATGTCTGTTTTACATTTAGGGTAAAACACTTGTGTACTGAGGGTTCTTCTGTACTCCGTATCCGAATGCAGGAGTCAATGTCTTATCAGGCGGCGTCTTCTACTGTGACACCAGAGTTTTCCGGGGTCACTTATCGATGTAGTTGACAAAATTCCCGCACAACAGCACGAGTTTTGTTGTGTCAGATGTTGCCACTCTGGGCCAGATGTTTCTATCATCCTCAATGCTGGTTCTTACTGTACCACTCATCCTTTCTCTCTGGAGCCAGGTATAATAGCTTGCTTTCTCAGCAGCTTCTGATAATTTTCTGGTGACATCTTTTGTTTCCTTCGCTGCTGGCCCAAGACTCCTGAACATCGAGTAAACCATAGTTCCAATAAATCCTTAACTACCTATCTCTACGAAAAGGCATATTGCTTCACATCCATAGAGTTCAACTCACGTATTTTCTGACTTTCCCGAGAAAAGCGTCTTTGATGTTCATTTTCCAGTGAACTGTCGTCTCTACAATCTTTAGCTTCTTTCTTTGCAGCACACGACGACGAGGTCGGATCTTTTCGTTGTAAAAAGTGGAAAGTGGTATTTACCATCAAAGTCAACTGCCAAAGAACTCTCAACTCTCCTCCCATTTTGGATCATTCTTCTTCCTTACAGTTGCTGGCTTACAGCCTGCATCTTCCCTTCAAAACTTTGTCTTTCCATGCTCCACTACTTGTGGTCTTTCGCCGTTGTTAATTAGCCACGTTTAACTGCTCTGAGTTTTTTTTTTTCGTTTTCTGCACAATATGAGTTTTCTTGATGTTCAGGTGTCTTGGGCCAGCAGCGAAGGAAACAAAAGATGTCACCAGAAAATTATCAGAAGCTGCTGAGAAAGCAAGCTATTATACCTGGCTCCAGAGAGAAAGGATGAGTGGTACAGTAAGAACCAGCATTGAGGATGATAGAAACATCTGGCCCAGAGTGGCAACATCTGACACAACAAAACTCGTGCTGTTGTGCGGGAATTTTGTCAACTACATCGATAAGTGACCCCGGAAAACTCTGGTGTCACAGTAGAAGACGCCGCCTGATAAGAAGTATCTGAAGTATCTGT
>NC_068999.1:21613797-21615159 GCF_001194135.2 Octopus bimaculoides | reverse complement strand
GTTAAGTTACGCAGCAGGAACATAAAATTCACGTTTCTGGCGTTGCATATCCCGTGTATTTACATGCATTATTTACACTACACTTTTTAGTAGCAAGACCGAAATTTTGAGGAATTCCCCTTGCTTATTTAATTTGAAGTTACATTTAATTATGGCTCCAGCACGTAAGAGAACTGAGAGGATCATTGGTAGTTAAACAGCAAAAGAATCAACATCGATCCAAGACATGAGGGATCTATTCAGGGTATTTTAGAGGAGTAGAGGTGTATAACTTGTAGGTTAGACGTATATTGATGAATTATTATTACGCGATATCAGAAAAGCGGCGAGCTGGCATTATCGTTAGCACGCCGGGCGATTTTGCCTCTCATCCTTTCTGGATTGATTAGATAAGCACCAATTATGCACTGGAGTCGATGAAATCGACTTAA
Organism: Octopus bimaculoides; assembly: GCF_001194135.2. NCBI lineage: Eukaryota > Metazoa > Mollusca > Cephalopoda > Octopoda > Octopodidae > Octopus > Octopus bimaculoides. The sequence continues at coordinate 21,614,728 of NC_068999.1, read as the reverse complement.
TCCCTTCCCACCAAATTTGTGGCCTTGTGCTCCCAGTTGGCACTCCGTCGCTTACGACGTCGAGGGTTCGACTTGATCCGATCAACGGAACAGCCTGCTCGTGAAATTAACGTGCAAGTGGCTGAGCACTCCACAGACACGTGTACCCTTAACGTAGTTCTCAGAGATATTCAGCGTGACACAGTGTGACAAGGCTGGCCCTTTGAATTACAGGCACAACAGAAACAGGAAGTATGATTGAGAGAAAGTTGTGGTGAAAGAGTACAGCAGGGTTCGCCACCATTCCCTGCCGGAGCCTCGTGGAGCTTTAGGTGTTTTCGCTCAATAAACACTCACAATGCCAGGTCTGGGAATCGAAACCGCGATCCTATGACCGCGTGTCCGCTGCCCTAACCACTGAGCCATTGCGCCTCCACTGTGCTTCCAGTAGAAAGAATTATTACGCGACATCAGATAGTCAAGCAAAACGGTTAAAAATGGTAACTCTCTCAAGGCTTTGGAACCAAGGACAACGGAAATCACTGACGTACATACGTGTATCGACCTTTAGAGGATGAAGGGCCAAATCGATCTCAGCAGCGTTTGAACTCAGAACGTAAAGAACCGGAAGAAATGTCACTAAGCAATTTATCCGGCGCGGTAGCGATTCTACAAGCTCGCCGCTTTGCATTCTCTGGAGATCTGATATCAGTTAACTATCATACGAATACGTGTTGTTATTTATCGTTCATGAATCCTGATCTAGCAGATCTATAATAAAATGTATTCCAACCATGACCATTCCGACTTTTTAATTGTATGTAGGACTCCATTTCCCTTATTTACAAATAGTAAAAATAGCCAAACTTTCTAACAAGTGACACGACCACATCGAGACTCTGCGTTGGCTTGTGTGTATGTGTGTGTGTGTGTGTGTGTGTGTGTGTGCGTT
>NC_068999.1:21609759-21613787 GCF_001194135.2 Octopus bimaculoides | reverse complement strand
TGTGTGTGTGTGTGTGTGTGTGTGTGTGTGTGTGTGTGTGTGCGTTTGCGTGCGTTTGTATGTATATGCATGTATGTGAGTGCATGTGTGCGTGTGTGTATGTATATACTTGCATGTGAGTGCATGTGTGCGTGTGTGTATGTGTATCATGGCTCATTTAAGTAGGGAGTTGTTGCTGACCGAGATGTATCCGGGTATTGGTGGCTTATCTGGTATCCCTTGAAGAAATATGTCCAGGTTTCGTTTGGCGGAGATGAGATTTTTCTTCTTTGATTTGTTTTGCGATAATGTTAAATAGAGCAGGGTCCAGGAAGGGCAGCCCTGATGTGCCTTAATTTTTCTCAGTACTTCTGAAACTAGCATGAGGAAAATAGTAATTTATCCTCAAACATGAGCCGTGGTTCAAATGCTTACAACAGAGTGAACTCCACTAAAGTCATCCGTTGACCAAATGGTGACATTAAACTAGGATCAAGTCTACTCCTTTCCATACAAGAACTTAGAGCGCAAAATCCCTGAACAAATACCTCACGGCATCATTTCCAACATTTCAGTGAAATGCAGTCCTGAGCTGGCACCATCTTTTATCAATCCCGAAAGAACAAAAGACAATGTTGACGTCGGCAGCACTTGAACTCAAAGCGAAGTAATTTGAGACGAATGTCAGTAAGGCATTTTATCCCGTACTCGTATACTGAAGAAGACGAATCTTATGTTGTGCATTGTCCCTTTGAGTGAGTGACGAAGGAGACTTCGCAGATATTGCCCTGGTTTGTGAATAATAAGCTCACAACTAGGTTTGCAACTGTGCTGGGTGGAGATCTCTCGTCTCCCGATGCTCTGCGGGAAGTAGGAGAAACAATGGCTTAAGATACAATTTCAGAGAAAATGAAAATGTAAGAAGAGCTCAAAGTTATTTACACTTACTAGATGATGTAGTAAACACCACCGGGGAGAGGGCATTACATTTCATGTTGTTCCAGTCCCCTTAGCTGAAATAAGTACCACACGAGTGCTGCTGCTGTTCCTCTGTGTCAAAGTGAGGGGTAGAGAAACTATGTCTACTCCTGACTACATACATTCCTAAAATAATTATCGAAGTCATAGTATATGTTTTCAAATTACACTTACTTGCAAGTGACGGCTATGTTTAAGAAATATTTATTTTTAGAGTCATTTGCTTACGATATGACCTGGTAAACTACTTCATACACTCATAGTTATTATTGCTGTCGTTGCTGCTATGGTTCTTGTAGTTGTTGCTGCTGTTGATATCGTACCTGATGATGTTGCTATTGTTGTTGTAGTTGTTGTTGGCACTGCCGTTCCTGTTGTTGTTGATTATGCTGTCGATCATGTCGATGCTGCTACAGTTGTAGCTGTGACCTCTTCTTACATTTTCATTCCTTTGAAATAACGCCTGAGTTTTTGTTCCCCCTGTTGCCCATGCAACATCGAATGACGAGAAATATCTACTCAACACGATCGCAAGCCTATCGTTAGACTTCTCCCAAGCAAGGTCCATATCTGTCTCTCCTTCTATACCCCGTCTCTGTCTGCCACTCAGCAGAGGCTGTCGCTGATCTCTTCAGCTCTCCAGCTCGTCTTTAATTTGCAATAGAAACGACTGGAGTAGTGCATTAAATGCTTCTGTCATGTCTCATCTTTACTTTCTCTTCTTTAAAGTTGTAACTATTACGACTTTATGTCTTTCATTGTTGTAAGCTATAAATACTTTACAGCAGCTTCATTGCTCTTTTTCCGGACTCTTTCAGTAACTTCTATATCCTTTCAGAGGCAAGTGTCTGAGTGCGGTCGTACATTTCCTTCGTATAGAATCTTAATTTTTTTTCTACATTTTGGCAAGTATGCTTTATCATTCCTAATATTTGATTTGCTTAAGGCGGCGAGCTGGTAGAATCGTTAGCACGCCGGACATTTCGTACGTTCTGAGTTCAAATTCCGTCGAGGTCAACTTTACTTTTCATTCTTTCGGGGTCGATGAAATAAGTACCACTTGCGCACTGGGGGTCAATGTAATCGACTTAATCCCTCTCCTCAAAATTACTTCCTTTACTTTCTGAATTCAGTCCCAATCGATGTCAACTTTGCCTTTTATTCCTCTTGGATCAACAAAATAAAGTACCAGTCGATGTTATCGACTAACCCCTCCCCTCAAAATTGCTTGTGTTGCACCTAAATTAGGAACAATTATTCGATCAATATTTTAAGGGTGGTGGATTAGCAGAATCGTCAGAGCGTCGGACAAAATGCTTTGCATATTTCTTACGGCCTTTTCGCGTTTTGAGTTTAATATCACCGGAATCAATTTTCCCTGTCTCCTATTTGGAGTCAACAAAATGAATCACCAGTTGGTAAATTTTCACTGTCACACCCATCTCACTTTGAAGGTGTGGTTTGTCTAAAGAGCGAGCGATTTCCTGCGGCTTTGATGGTCAGATTCAGTCAAAACAACAAAGACCAAAGGAAAAACATAAATTTCACCTTTAAAGTGAGACGAGTGTTATAGTAAATTCTGTTTTTCTGTAGCGTTTACATCAATACATGATACAGGTTCAAACCCTAGTCTGATGGTACCTTACCAGTAAACTTTTACTACTATACCTGTCTCACTATGAAGGAGTGGTGTACCTAAAGAATGAATGACTCCCGACGATTTGACGGACAAGAGCATTCAAAACACATCAAAAACGATAAGAAGAAAAACCCATTGATTTCACCTTCAAAGTGAGACGGTCGGAATAGTAAAAATTACTCCACCAGTTTTACATTGGTTGATATAATCGATTAACCACACATGAACTCAATACTTTCTGACCTTCTATCTAAATCAAAAACAAGTATCTTTTTTCTGTAACACTTTGAATGAAAATACAAAAGAAAGATGGGATTACTCCGTATGTACATGAATGTTGGTTCTCCAAAGTGATGTAAGGAATTTAGGAGGTCAATGATTAAAGAGTAGACAAAGAATACCTTAGGCATGGCTGCGTGTTTAAGAAGTTCCTTGCAACCACGTAGTTTCAGGTTCAGTCCCACTACGTGGCATCTTGGTTGAGTGTCTTCTACTATAGCATCAAACCGGCCAATGCCTTGTGAATGAACCTGGAAGACGGAAACTGTGTGGAAACACGTCGTCTGTATGTCTATCTGTCTGTCTGTCTCTCTGTCTGTCTGTCTGTGTGCGTGTCTATGTATGTATGTATGTGTGCGTGTGTATGTATGTATGTATGTTTGTGTGTATGTTTGTATGTATGTATGTATGTATGTATTTGTGCGTGTGTATGTATGTGTGTATGTATGTATGTATGTATGTATGTATGTATGTATGTTTGCATGTTCATGTTCGTCCTGCCATCATAGACTGACAACAACCGGTGTTGGTTTGTCTACGTTCTCGTAACTTAGCAGTTTAGCAAAATGAATCGAAGGATAAGAATCAGACTTAAAAAATTAAGTACTGGTATCGATTTGCTCAACTAAATCCTTCAAAGTGGTGTCTTAACATGGCCGCAGTTCAATGACTGGATTCGATTGAAAAGAGACGATGATCAATGATTAGAAGAATATTGAGTGAAACCAAGAAACGAGTTGATCTACCAAGTGGATCCTAATCTCAGTGGGGCGGTTGGCAGTAATACCGTCGAGAAGAAGGCCCCATGAGCCTACTGGTATGTAGAACTTTCATCTGGTAGCACTTGTATCTGCAGACTGTTTGCTTAGTAATATATATGTATGCGTTAGGCGGCGAGCTGACCGAGCAAAATGCTTAGCACCATTTCGTCCGGTTTTACGTTCTGAGTTCAAATTCCGCCAAGGTTGATTATCCCTTTCATCTTTTCTGGGTCAATAAAATAAATACCAGCTGAGCACTGAGGTCGATGTAATCGGCTTACCCACACCCGCGAAATTGCTGGCCTTGTGCCAAAATTTGAAACCTGTATATATGTATGTATATATACTGGTTTAAAATTTATATATATGTATATATATATATATATGTATGT
>NC_068999.1:21608981-21609373 GCF_001194135.2 Octopus bimaculoides | reverse complement strand
AATAAAGTGTCTTGCTCAAGAACACAACATGCAGCCCGGTCCGGGATTTGAACTCACAACCTCGCGATCATAAGCTCGACGCTCTAACCGCTGAGCCATGCGCTTTCACATGTATGTATGTATGTATGTATGTATGTATGTATGTATGTATGTATGTATGTATGTATGTATGTGTCTATCGCATATGTAAGAGGTATAATAGCTCGCTGTTGTTACATCACACTATAAGCCATCTCATATTCCATAGTTGAACGCCAAACACCAATGACGAGGCACGAACTTGCGACTTTTTCAGTTGCGAACGCTTACATTTTATTTCTTTACCGGTGTGTGTGTGTATAATATATACATACATACATACATACGTACATACATACATACATTATATATAT
>NC_068999.1:21605919-21608337 GCF_001194135.2 Octopus bimaculoides | reverse complement strand
AGGCAAAGTTGACGTCGGCGGAATTTGAGCTCAGAACATAAAGAGCCGGAAGAAATGCCGCTAAGTATTTTGCCCGAGGCGGTGAGGAGTCTGCCAGCTCGCCATCTATATAATAATAATAATAATAATAGTAGTAGTAGTAGTAGTAGTGGTGGTGGTGGTGGTGGTTCGATCTGTCGCAGTATAACCCAGTTGTTCAAGAAATGTTGCTGTGTTTGCAGGAGAGAAAAACGTATTCAACACAACTATAACAACGATTATCAACAGCATCACCACCATCATCAGCATCACCGTAAATATAAACAACAACAACAACAACAACAACAACACCACCACCAACAACAACAACAACAACGACGACAACGACAAAGAAGCAGTGATGTCTTACAGCAAACAAATATCAAGTTTGAACGACAAAATCTCAGCAAATCGATAGATAATAACAATAAAATCATTATACACTTCGACGAGATCGATACACCGTTTTTTTACAAAGAGCAATTCAATAGCAGATACGTGTCTACACGTTATTCCTGCGAACCAACAAAAGAGTATATCCATACAGTTGATGAAAGATCGTTATCGATTTAAAACTAACAAAAGAGATAAGAGAGACAAAGAGAAAAAGAGAGACGCTTGTCAAAAGATTGTTGTAATTAAATTTGAAAATTCATGGATTTAAAGTGTTTTTATGATGAAATTAAAGGTGACCAGTTTTTTTTTTATCATGTAACTTTGTATATTTGAGTAATGTTTATATATTTTTTTTTGAGGTGGGTTTGAATGTTTGTGTTCGATTTTGTTTTTTGTTTTTTTTCTTTTTATAATTTTTTTTCTCTCTTTTATATTTGTGATACTTAATTTCGTTTTTGTTTTTTTTCTTTTAATCTTTATTTTACTTGTTAATGTATATTTGGTGATGGCTGCTTCGGTGACTGAAGAGAGAGCAAATAATAATAAAAAATTAAAAAAAAAATAAATAAAAAAAGAAAGAAAGAAAAAGAGCAAACTACAGTGTATGTCCAAACAACTCGGACATTCTCTCGCAGCATCGATACTGGTCGGTATCACTAGAGCAAGCGATGCTGCTGGAAGATACTGAAGTCGGTGTGATTTACAGTCGACAGCTGGCAAAAAGAATGTTCCGCTGTAAGAGTTGCGTTATATAACATTTCACATGTGTATGTATGTATGTATGTATGTATGTGTGAAGGTGCATGGCTCAGTGGTTAGAGCGTCGAGCTTACGATCGTGAGGTTGTGAGTTCGAATCCCGGACCGGGCTGCGTGTTGTGTTCTTGAGCAAGACACTTTATTTCACGTTGCTCCAGTTCACTCATCTGTAGAAATGAGTTGCGACGTCACAGGTGCCAAGCTGTATCAGCTTTTACCTTTCCCTTGGGTAACACTGGTGGCGTGGAGAGGGGGAGGCTGGTATGCATGGGCGACTGCTGGTCTTCCATAAACAACCTTGCCCGGACTTGTGCCTGGGAGGGTAACTTTCTAGGTTCAATCCCATGGTCAGTCATGATCGAAGGGGTCTCAGCATGTATGTATGTATGTATGTATGTATGTATGTATGTATGTATGTATGTATAGAATAAAAAAAAGTTTTGAATGGTACAACAATACACTATAATACAAACAATGGGCTATTTACCTGTTGTAATTTAGTCATCCATAGTCTGATGATATTTCGGAATATAATTTTCCTTCAGATATACTTAGAAACCATATCTAAGTATATCTAAAGAAGGAATTTTATTCCGAAATATCATCAGACTATGGATGACTAAATTACAACAGGTAAATAGCCCATTTTGTGTATTATAGTGCTTTGTTGTAACATCCAAAACTTTTTATTCTTTACAAACAATACACAATGCTTCAAGCGAACTACAATACTCTCCTGTACGTATGTATGTGTATGTGCGTATATATGTATGTATGTATGTATGTATGTATGTATACACACATACATGCATATATACATACGTACATATGTGTGTGTGTGTGTTTGTGTCTGTTCCCTATCACCACTTGACAGCCGGTGTTGGTTTGTTTACAACCCCGTAACTAAGCGGTTCGGCGAAAGCGCTGATAGAATAAGTACCAGGCTTAACAAAAAAGTTTTGGGGATTGATTTGTTCGACTAAAACCTTTCAAGGTGGCGCCCCAACATGGGCCCTCAGACAACTACCTAGCCCTGATTTTGTTTTTTAAAAAAAAATTTAGTGACAAATATGGAACATAATTTTGTCAAGAACTAACCTCAACAGCAGCCCCATCCTGGTGAACTCGTCCAAAATGAATTTTCAACTGAGCAGCAGATGAGCCTACTTTTGGACATAAAGACAACAGTGCTACCCTTACCGTGGTACTTTTATGACGTGCAATGTGTTTGGATCATTTAAATCAG
>NC_068999.1:21601308-21604470 GCF_001194135.2 Octopus bimaculoides | reverse complement strand
ATATATATATATATATATATATATATATATATATATATATATATATATACATACATGCATACATACATACGCATATTTATGTGTGTGTATGTGTGTCTGCATGCGTGCATGTGTGTGTGTGTAAAATCGATTTACGAATCATTTGTCTAGTCCAGTAAAATTAAAATTTTTATATCGTGTTTATGACGTTACAATGTCGGTAACGGATGTCCGGATTTTGGGTTTCAGAAATAAAAATGGTGAATATTCAATAAAAATTTGTTTGAGAATCTTTTAAAAATATTTCTACAATGAAGAAATATAAATTCTTCATTAGATGGTCGATATACAACATATATCCCTTTTGTTGCTCACACATAAGCACATTTACCTTTAATCACAAGTGTGTATATGTCTGGGTTGTTTTTTTTTATTCATGTGTGTTTGTATGTATAGTGTGTTTCAGTCAATCTCTCTCTCTCTCACCTCCATTTTGTCATTCTTCGTTTGTCTCTCTTTATCACACATGCACACGCCCAAACATGTGATTTCTTCTATCTGTGTGCGCGTATGTGTGCGCGCGCGTGTCTGCGTGTGCATGTGTATGTGTGTGTGTGTGTGTGTGTATGTGTGTGTGTGTGTCTGTGTATGTGTGTGTGTGATACACATTCACGCGCACAAATGTGTAAGCGTCTACGAAAGGACGTTAGGATGGTAAGCTAAACATGATAGGAAGAGTAGCCAAGTCTCTCGTAAATCACAACTTAAATTTTCTATATGGCTATGTATGCATGAACCAACTTAGGGTCTCATTTCCTTCAATCACACCTGACTGGCTAATGTTTATATGTATAATTTATTCTCTGTGGTGATTAGCAAGATGGTAGATACCTGTGTTAGATTTAGCAGTTCAATCTCCATTGAAATCGTTGTATTGTCGTACATCTTTCAGAAATGTTAATCTCTTCATTTTCAAATCAAATCGTACTCCTTTGTGTTTGTACATAGCTGAGGAATAAGAGTAGGAACTGCCATATGAGGAATTCATCTAAGGAATTTTGCTTTTATTTGTTATGTCTGGATGACGAACAGTAACCATATTCTTTGCAGGGTCTTCTAGACCTGTGAGATTAGTGAAAACTATGTTCTCCTTGAATCATTTGTAGGCCAACCACTGCAAGGAAGATACGAGCAGGTTGAGAAATCCAGAAGGTCGATATTCTGAGAAGGAAAGTTTGGCAGTGTTTATTAGTTCGGAGTCTGGAAGGAATGGTTAGGTAAATCAAGACGAATGGGACAAAAATGCTTCAGTGGAGGCGGGATGAACTCTGCCAGTTATAATGATAGTCAAAGAGAAAAAGCAGCTCACTTATAAGAATGAGGCTGACGTGTCTCTGTAAAGAACTTAATGCAAATCAACTGAGTAGACTTTTTCTTGATGCGATCTCGAATGTCGGTGTATAGAACAGCAGCACCGTTCAGGTTGTGAAAACAACACTTCATTGAAGAATATGAGCTTTGAAGAATATCAATAGTTGATGGGAAATGAAACATTTTATGGTTCTTGATATAAAGGCCGATCGTTGGATTGAGGACCTAGCTGTGCAAAGAATGTGTTTTCGTCAATCTCACACAAAATCTGTTTTATGATAGTATACTTGTGTGTGTAAATCAACGGTGGAGACTACGTGCTTAGGTACTTACACATACGAATTCATATCACACACATGCAGAAATAAATACAATAAATCATATATATATTTGTATATATATATATACATAAGTGTGTATAGTATGCTTATATACATACATGCATACATACATACGTACGTACATACATACATGCATACATTCACAATCATATATATATATATATATACGCATAAATACACACATTACACGACCAGAAGGTTTGAGAGCACTGTTAATAACAATTAATCAGAAAAAAAGCTGTTTTATGTTCGGATTGTCGGCAACTAAATTGGCAATCCAGCCAAGGTTGCTTTCTGACGAAAGTGATTTTGATCAACCCGCATGACAAGAAACCAGAGCTGTGAAATGGCGGATGAAAGCAAGGGAGTCAATGGTTATCCAATAATGTGTTAAATACGTGCATTTTAAATATGTGTATATGTTTAGAGGTACGTTCTCGTAATGCACAGAAGTCAGGATACAGAGTAAACATGTGATATGATGCTACATGTACAGCACAACTAAACTAGATGTTATTGCGAGGTCTGTAAAGCTCTTCGGATGTCTCCTCTATTCCCGTACATGCAGAGTGGTGTTGACTTTAGCCATATTGTAATGGTTATATTGTATGAGAGTGATAGAGTAAGTCTGATGGGTGCGCAATCACCTTCACACTTTCGCAGAAAAAATATATTTCGGTTTTGCATTAGTATCTTGCAGACAAGAGGGTGTGGCACAAGTAAGGGTGCAATACTCTCGCTGTGACTGCACTAGGGAAATACCGCCACTTTCGTAGCGGCAGGCGCACGGTATGTGTAATACACGGAGGAAAAAGCGCGGTCGTCTGCGCACACCCCAGAACTGTCTTCCTTGTTGAAATGCTGTGTAGCTAGATATAGCTACCTTTATTGATTACTAAACAACGTTCTTGGAGCCACTATCTTTGAAACAGGCTAGTGTTCACACATTTTTGGGAATGAAATACCGCTACATCCATAACTTCAGGCGGTTTAGTAAGGTGTAGTATAGTCTTTGCATAAATGAGTCCTAAGATCAAACTCCGGTAAGCGAATGCATTTTCTTCATTCATTACCAATGGACGAAAATGATAAAACTTTAGAAAACAACTTCGTCTCGCATTCTTTTATTTCTTCATGCGTTTAACACCAATTACTGGGTCATGGTTAAATCTAAGAGACCAATATATATATATATATATATATATATATATATATATATATATATATATATATATATATATATATATATATATATATATATATACATACACACTTGATATATCTATATCTCTACATATTAATATCTATCTAGCCTATCTAACTATCTGTCTGTCTGTTTGTCTGTAGTTACATAGATACATACATTCATTCATACATGCGTACATATATGCATAGGAGTGTATGTTTGTTAGTGTGTGCTGAGTGTGTTTGCGAGCGGGTGTTGTGTGTGTGTGTGTGTGTGTGATGTGTG
>NC_068999.1:21600036-21601298 GCF_001194135.2 Octopus bimaculoides | reverse complement strand
GTGTGTGTGTGTGTGTGATGTGTGTGATGTGTGTGTGTATATGTGTGTGTGTGTGTGAGTGAGTGTAAAATGTGTAGAAGAATTGGATTTAAGCATCTGTCATCAAGTTTAAATATTAGAATATTATAATTATGACATCATAATATCGATGACGTTTACCCAGAAATTTTGTTTCGGCAGAAATTTTGAAGCAGAAACATATACTTCAATCTTAGTCCATCCATACAGTGTATTTCATTGTTCGTCTTTGTGTGACGGCTGTTAGCATGTAACATTGAATAGCAATTACAATGATGAACACAAAACACTGGTTACTCAACTGGTTCGTCCGTCGTTGTCGACGATGACCTAGGATATCACATACGAGAAGAAAGATGGGTCACGGTGCCTCTTGCTGTGGTCGATCAGGCCGATACGTGCTCGGAAGATTCTGCCGCAGGTTGGGCACCGGTGGTCTGCTGGGAATGAAGGCAAGGAGTTGGATCTGGTCTTGCGCTGCTCACAAATTTTCTTTGTGATTCTGTGATCCTAGTCCTAGGAGATGGCATTTCTGTTGCTGCAGCTACGCCAGGAAGTGCAGACCTGTGCTTATATTTTCCAGGTGTTGGGGTTGATTTAAAATCACATCAGTGACGCTTTGAGTGAATGTTTCAAGCGCTTTTTCTGCCCACCTTCTCTGCGCTTGCCTTCTGCCAATTCACTGTAAAACAGTCTTTTGGGTGGTCGTGTGCCAAGCATTCGAACAAGTACATATGTCAACAGAATATAGCTATAAAAAACGGTGAGTATTTTAATAAATTTTAAGTTTTTTACTATTAGAATGTTTCAGCATCTTTTTTTCAGACGTTTCTACAATAATGAAAAATTGATTCTTCATGAGATGTTCGATAGATTGTGTATATCATTATTGTTATTAATATATTACCACAAACACATTCGGTTATAAGTGTGTATGTATTTGAGTCTGCTTGTATGTATGTGCTTGTGAGTGTGTTTATGCTTGTGGTGTGTATATGTCTGCCTTTTTTACTCGTTTTCTCTCTCATCCTACATCTCTCTGTCGCTCTCATTTTTGTCTATAACACATACACACAGAACTAGACGCTTTAATTTCTGTGAATCTCTGTCTTTATATATATGTGTGTATGTATGTGTGTGCGTGTGTGTGTGTGTGTGATGGTGTGTATGATGGGGTGTGTACAATATACACACATTCACACATACAAATCTTACGAATAGGCATAAAGATGTGCAAGAATCTG
>NC_068999.1:21595195-21598651 GCF_001194135.2 Octopus bimaculoides | reverse complement strand
TCCCTCACACACTCACATATTTTCTCTGTCATGCTCACTGATGGAACCTCTGCCGTTTGGTGAGATGACCACACTCTACACACTTTACTTCCAAGCACTGCAATAAACAACAGAAAAGAGCGAGAACATCATAACTTAATGTCAATGCGCGACAGAGTTCAAAGTCAATCTGCGCCAAGCGACTTCACTCTGCGTACTTTAGCTCCGTTACCATAGCAACTCGCCGGATGCTTTTTTTTTTTTTTATCAGACCTCGTATGCAACGAAATTATATCGCTGCTTTGTTGCACATTTCAGAAATATCAAACAATCCATTCACGAATCATAGTGTGCTCTCTTGTGCTTGCAAATACCTTGTTATAAACATAAGAAGGAACTTCTGCACGAGAGAGCTACCTAACTTTCTGGGTTAAGATGAAGGACAGGGCCATTCCTTATAAGCCCTCCTACACTTTATGATAAACGCCCATACTACATTATGCTTGTAAAATACATACACATAGGCGCAGGAGTGGCTGTGTGGTAAGTAGCTTGCTTACCAACCACATGGTTCCGGGTTCAGTCCCACTGCGTGGCACCTTGGGCAAGTGTCTTCTACTATAGCCTCGGGCTGACCAAAGCCTTGTGAGTGGATTTGTAGACGGTAACTGAAAGAAGCCCGTCGTATATATGTATGTATATGTATGTGTGTGTTTGTGTGTCTGTGTTTGTCCACCTCCAACATCGCTTGACAACCGATGCTGGTGTGTTTATGTCCCCGTCACCTAGCGGTCCGGCAAAAGAGACCGATAGAATAAGTACTAGGCTTACAAAGAATAAGTCCCGGGGTCGATTTGCTCGACTAAAGGCGGTGCTCCAGCATGGCCGCAGTCAAATGACTGAAACAAGTAAAAGAGTAAAGAGTATGTATGCACACATCAGGAGCGCTTGAAGAGTTAGGTATTCACATTAGACTTACATAAACGAATGATTTAAATTATGTCTCACGCATACATAAATGCGTCTATATATATTTTATGCGTATGTTGCCGTTAAAACTGTAATATTGGCAGAATTTTAGAGCCCCGGACAAAATACTTTTCAGTATTCATTCCGGTTCTTTATGTTTAGAATTCAAATCCAGCCGTGATCAACTTTGTCTTCCATACATTCAGGGTCGATAAAATACATACCAGCACAAAATAATGTGCTTGATATAATCAACTATTTCTTCTCCACAAATATCTGGTTTTGTGTCTAATAATCATTATATTATACTATTAATAAAAGCGGCGTATCCTATCATCATCCGTATTATATATTTTTTAGAATTTTTAAAAAGATCCCAATCGCATTTCTTGTAAAATCATTCGATTTCATTGTGCTGTCCCTTCTATGTATGTCCTTATGGATAATAAAAAATTAAGAATCGTTAGCATGCCGGGCAAAAAGCTTAGCGGCATTTCGTTCGTCTTTATGTTCTGAGTTCAAATTCCGCCGAGGTCGACTTTGCTTTTTATCCTTTCAGGGGCGATAAATTAAGTACCAGCTGTGCACTGGGGTTGGATCAATGTAATCGACTTACACCCTTCCCTGGACTTTATAGCCTTGTGCCAAAATTAAAAATTATTATATTATACTATTAATATCAATTCAGTATATTGCGCTATAAATCACGAAAACAATTTTTTTTTTTGTGTAAAGAAATATTTCAGATATGAAAAGATTAATTGATAAACTAAAATAAATAGTGATTCACATTTGAAAACGGTAAACAATTTATAAAATAAATTATCTGCTATGTAAAACTGTAGAATCAGAGAAGCCTTGTGATGCTCTACATCAGCAAAAATAATCTGCCGATAGACTAGCTTTCTGGCTTGTTTATATAGCCAGAAGGCTGTATTGATAGTAGCAGTATTTCTAGTTTTTCAATGTTTCACAAGAGCGCGCATTGCATTCTCTTGGAAAATTCTTACGCTTGCATGGACTAGTTTAGTTCCCTTTTAAGTCTAACAGTTGACTGTATATCAGGACTCGTGGGGTCGTGGGTAACCGAAAGGCATAATGGTGCTACAAGTTGTGCATCTGGTAGTAAGCGACCGATTGGCATTCTTTTGAAGTGACATAAATAAGATAATATAATGATTTCAAATTTTGGAACAAGGCCAGCAATTTCAAGGAAGGGTGTTAGTCGATTACATCGACTCCAGTGCTCAACTGTTACTTATTTTATCGATCCCAAGCAAAGTCAACCTCGTTGGAATTTGAATTCAGAACGTAAAGACGGACGAAATGTCGCTAAGCATTTTCCCGGCGTGCTAACGATTTTGCCAGCTTGCCGCCTTTATTAATAGTATAATATAATGATTTTCCTACCATGACCACCCTGTCTTTTCTCATAAGTGCAGGGACCCTTAGAACACATGTTCTAACGTTTTATGAAAGACTTAGCTTTTATTTCTAGCTTGTTGAACGACCATATAGAGGGCTACTTCTTTGGCTCAATTGTAATTCAGTATTAGACTGAAGTGGAGAGTTGCTGTTGTTTAGCCGAAGGTCAACCACGCTCGAATAGATGTCTAGTTATATGTGACCTTCACCATATCGCACTTTTGGTTACCTCTTTGGCTGCAGACAAGGTCATTTGATTACGAAGTTCGCTTCGAAACTATGGTTTCGGTTTCGTTCCTACTTTGCGGCACCGTGGGCAAGTATCTTCTTTCAGAGCCACGAGTTGACAGATACCTTGTTAGTAGAGTTTGATAGGCGGAAACTGTCTAGAAGCCTTTCGTACATACATACATACATACATACATAAATACAAAAATATCCTGTTGTTGATGTTGAAATTCCAATAAAGGAGCCTTGGATCTAGGTTAGAAACCGGCTCTTTCTCTGTTGGCAATAAATCTTGAAATAAAATTGTACAATGACATACATACACACATACATTCATACATGTATACTTACATACACGCATACAAACATACATATTTACATCTATACATACACACATACATACATACATACATACATGCATACATAC
Organism: Octopus bimaculoides; assembly: GCF_001194135.2. Taxonomy (NCBI): domain Eukaryota; kingdom Metazoa; phylum Mollusca; class Cephalopoda; order Octopoda; family Octopodidae; genus Octopus; species Octopus bimaculoides. The sequence goes on along the minus strand of NC_068999.1, from coordinate 21,595,623 downwards.
ATATATACATACATACATACATACATCCATGCATACATATATACATACATACATACATACATACATACATGCAGACACGAGTCTAAAGTCAAAGAGAAAGGAGATGACTACGGACAACTGCTTCGAAGCTTTCAGCTTCTATATCCAGATTGTAAATTCACATTTGTATCAATAATAATTGGTCCACTTGGTCTTGTGAACCTAAGTGATATTCTGGATAAGCTGGGGTTTTCAAAAAAAAAAAACAATCAACCAGCTAAAATGTGCATCAGAAATACAATCTGTAAGCGGAAAAGTAAAAAATATCTGAGACTTTTCGAAGTCCAAAATGTGACATTGTTTTTGTTAACTGCTTCCCAACGATGGAGCTTCGTACCTTTGTTAGAAACCACACACACACACACACACACACACACACACACACACAC
>NC_068999.1:21593390-21594781 GCF_001194135.2 Octopus bimaculoides | reverse complement strand
CCCCCCACACACACAACACACAACACACACACACACACACAACACAACACAACACACACACACACACACACACACGCACGTGCACACACACACACACACATGCGCATAATGTATACATACATTCATACATACGATCCAAAATGCCTTTGAATGTCGCATCACATCCCTTCGGCAAAATCTTTTAACCACCAAGCGTCGAAGTGCATCCCTTGACCAAGATTACATACAAGATGCTGATAACATCATAAGACTTGGAAGGCAGCTCCTTGAGCAACACTCTTTGTCTGATAACCTAGAATACATACTCAAAGAAGTCGCATGACTCTACTGTAACATATCATCAGATGAAAGGATGAGCCTATATGAGCAGAAGACTATGCATGAATATGTTAGTAGAAAGCTCCATGATGATAGTAACATCGATCATCAAAGCAGTTTATCATGGACGAATAGCCGGATTATATCCTCCCACTTTGAAGGGTATGCGTTTGCAATCCAGGAACAGGAAATATCAACCAAGTACCTGGTGCACAAAAAGAATAGAGACGCAAGAAAAGTCGTAAAATGTGACAATCGATGCAGACTTTGCGGAGTTCACAGTGAATATATCACCCACATCATAAGCAGTTGTCCAAAAATTTCATCACGGTTTTATCTACCGATGAGACATGATGCTGTAGCTAGGACACTCTATAATGAAATCCGTCGGAAGGATAATCCCGAGGACAAAGAAATAAAAACCCACAATATGGTAGAAGCCATAGTCACTCATAATGAAATGAAATACCAGTGAAGACCTCAATAAAATGTAAGCACAACAGACCTGATATAATGATTTGGGATAGAGAAGAGAAACTGTGCACAGTTGTGGAAATTAGCTGCCCAGCGGGTGTTAACATAAAGCTGAAGATCAGTGAAAAAGAGAGCACCTATGCTGAACTATTGAGAAATCTGCAGTTACTCTATCCGGATTACAAGTTCAGGTTTATACCTGTAATTATTGGGGCCCTGGGATATGTAACACACTACTTAAATTCCAATCTTGAGAAATTAGGCTTCTCAAAACCAGAAAGGAGAAAGCTAATTCGAAGTCTACAGATCCAATCCATCACTGGAACTGTGAAAATCTGTAAAACTTTCCAGAAGTTGATCATTTAGATATATATATGAGCATGTCTAGATATGTAATCCTATGCATGAGAATATATACATAAAACATACAAATCTGCACATACGTACATACATACATACAAACAAAAAACTCTGTTGTTGATGTTGAAATTCAAATGAAGGAACCTTGGATCTAGGTTAGAAACCGGTTCTTTCTCTATTGGCAAGAAATCTTGAAATAAACTGAATGGCATACATACAGGCATATATATATATATATA
>NC_068999.1:21588492-21589436 GCF_001194135.2 Octopus bimaculoides | reverse complement strand
TCTAGCTTGTTAAACGACCATATAGAGATTATTTCGTTGGCTCAATATTAATTCAGTAAAGAGTTGTTGTTTACCCGAAAGTCAGCCATGCTTGAAGAGATCTATGATTAAAGCCATTCCGCCGTCACCATCGCATCTTTTTTCTTGTATATCAGGGAGGTATGATTTGGTTGCTCTTTCTAGCAGATTAGTAGACTACATAGAGGTTCTTATTACGACGAGTTGGTAACACTTTTTGTGGTTGTTGTTGCTGTTGCTTCGACCCTGGTCAGTGCAGTTCCAGAACATTTTCGAACAAAGACATTCCATCCGTGGCCGCCTCACCTTTTAGTGCGTCTAAGACATTTAATACATCTGAGATATCAACTTCCACTGAAGTCACAGATATTTAAGATGGCAGAATTATAAGACGATTGGCGGGGAGCTGGCAGAAACGTTAGCACGCCGAGCGAAATGCTTAGCGGTATTTCGTCTGCCGCAACGTTCTGAGTTCAAATTCCGCCGAGGTCGACTTTGTGTTTCATCCTTTCGGGGTCGATTTAATAAGTTCCAGTTACTCTCTGGGGTCGATATAATCGACTTAATCCGTTTGTCTGTCCTTGTTTGTTCCCTCTGTGTGTAGCCCCTTGTGGGCAGTAAAGAAATAAGAATTATAAGACGATTGGGGAAGATATGGCAGCTATTTCTAGCAGGCTCAGTGGTGAGATACAGGTTTCCACATTTGTACATGGAATTCCTACTACGCACTCACTCACAGACACAAATTTGATTTGAAGGACGTCCAAATTATATTCAGTAATGCATGATGTGCCGTACACTATATATGTGCCGTACACTATATATATGCCATGTATAGGAAAATTCATTTATATCAACCAATGGAAAAATATGTGGTGGACGTATATTGAATAAAATTTGTATAGATCGGAAGAGCATCGTGTAGG
>NC_068999.1:21586717-21587927 GCF_001194135.2 Octopus bimaculoides | reverse complement strand
ATATATATATATATATATATATATATATATATATACATACAAACACACACGCACGCACACACACACACATGTATGTGTGTGTGTATTGTGTGTGTGTTTTGTGTGTGTGTTGTGTGTGTGTGTGTTTGTGTGTGTGTTGTGTGTGTGTGCGTGTGCGCGCGCGCGCGCGCGTGTGTGTGTGTGTTTCACTATTACAGCTTCATATATAGAACATGCCCTGTCGATATTTATATAAGTACATGGAATTCCTGCTACGAAATATACTACTCTTGGTAAATGAGTTTTAATGAGATTCTAGCCTGCCAATAAATAAAATGTAACCAGTTTATATCAAATATTTGGAATATGTGTTATGTTGATGCATTTATTAAAAACAAGTTTCATGTTATTTTAAAAAGCTGTCATATTTGACAGTGTAGGCAAACTACTAGGTATGTACGTATGTATGTATGTATGTATGTATGCATGTATGTATGTATGTATGTATGTATGTATGTATGCATGTATGTATGTATGTCATTATTCAGTTTATTTCAAGATTTCTTGCCAATAGAGAAAGAACCGGTTTCTAACCTAGATCCAAGGTTCCTTCTTTGGAATTTCAACATAACAACAGGGTTTTTTTGTTTGTATGTATGTATTATGTATGTATGTACGAATGTATGTATGTATGTATGTATGTATGTATGTATGTGCAGATTTATGTTTTATGTATATATTCTCATGCATACAATTGCATATCTAGACATTCTGTATATATATTTAAATGATAAACTTCTGGAAAGTTTTACAGATTTCCACAGTTCCCGTGATGTATTGGATCTGTAGACTTCGAATTATCTTTCTCCTTTCTGGTTTTGAGAAGCCTAATTGTTATTTAGGTAGTGTGTTACATATCCCAGGGCCCCAATAATTACAAGTATAAGCCTGAACTTGTAATCCGGATAGAGCAACAACAGATTTCTCAATAGTTCAGCATAGGTGTTCTCTTTTTGCATCTACAAAATGGAACAGTTTGAGGATAGAAACCAGGTCTAAACACAATAGCTTATAGACATAGACTGAATGTAGTTCTATATAAATCTTAAAAAAAAATTTTATACTTAAGACCATCAGAAATGTTAAGATATCAGCCTCTACCCACGTTGTCATGCTTTGATTAAACGGTTACAGCATAGATTAGATTACTTAGATAAGTTTCGGCCGAAGT
>NC_068999.1:21584394-21586159 GCF_001194135.2 Octopus bimaculoides | reverse complement strand
TTTTCAAGGGAGATAATCAAAGACCGTAACATTGTAATACTTCATGTAAAGTAAATATAACAAATGAAAAATCCTTCAAGAATCCATAAAAATTCCCGGATCACTACCAAAATTTCATCATCTGTTTCTTCACAACTTTTTGAATTATTTTACACACAAACGGACAGACGGACAAACCAACGCCAATGAAAACACAACCCACTTCCTTAGCGGAGGTAAATATACTGAGATAGATTGCATTCGCCTGCTATGTTTTGCTGTATTAATCCCGTCTGTCAACGATATAAATACGAGTGCTTTTATGTACCACGTGTCCATATGAGAGGTCATCTCAAGGTAAATAACGTTGTATTCTGTGCTTTAATACAACGTCCACGTTAAGTTGGATATAGAGATTGCTTTTGGTATTAATATTGCTTCTGTTGTTATTACACGCGCGCGCGTGCACACACACTCACTCTCTGTCTCTCTCTCTCTGTGTCTCTCTCTCTGTGTCTCTCTCTCTGTCTCTCTCTCTCTCTCTCTCACACACACACACACACACACACACACAATATAAAATAATATAATATATAATGTTTGTATGCTTGTCCCTCATCACCATTTGACAACCGGTGTCAGTTTGTTTACTTCCTCGTAAATTAGCAGTTCGGCAAGATAAACCAGTAGAATAAGAACCAGATTTAAAAGAAATAAAGATCCTGGTGGATTTGTTCGACTAAAACCCTTGAACAAGTAAGATAAAATTATAAAGATACATCGTCGTGGCACTCCGTCGTTTACGACGACGCGGGTTCCAGTTAATCCGATCAACGGAACAGTCAGCTCGTGAAATTAACGTGTAACTGGCTGAGTACTCCGCAGACACATGTACTCTTAACGTAGTTCTCGGGGAGATTCAGCGTCACACAGCGTGTGACAAGGTTGGCCCTTTGAAATACAGGTTCAACAGAAACAGGAAGAAAGAGTGAAAGTTGTAGTGAAGGAGTGCAGTAGGGTTCGCCATCAGCCCCTGCGGGAGCCTTGTGGAACTTTGGTGTTTTCGTTCAGTAAGCACTCGCAACGCCCGGTCTGAGAATCGAAACTGCGATCCTACGACCGCGAGTCCGCTGCTCTAACCACTGAGCCATTGTGCCCCCACTATAACGATTCAAATATAAACGAAGCATGCAGTAAAGGGAAGTAACCGAGGTAATACTATATAAAATAAGTTTCAGAAAACAGTAAAATAGAAAACATTTGTTGATGAAAGGCATGCTAAAATTAGAAATTTGAATACTTACTATATTACAAATAAATTCAGATGCACAGATGCAGCACGAAATTTTGTCAAATAAATTCAAGTTTGTGATAAAAGTAATATATGGGTTTCTTTCGAGGAATTGTATAAAAGTGGAAATATTTGATCTTATACTTACGCAAAGTCACAAGTAATCAAAAGTTACCTCCCCTAAGAACGAATCGTTTACTTCTATAATGAAACTATGTCGGACAAACATTTGCGTTAAGTTCAATGTCACACATACACAGACGCACGCCCTCTAGCCCCGCAGTAAATAATATATATATGTATATAACTGTATTACGAGACTCGAAATTTCTTAGGGAGGGAGCTGGTCGATTACATCGCCTCCAGTACTCAACTGGTACTTATTTCATCGACTCCCAAAAGGAAAAAGGGCAATGTCGATCTCGACGGTATTTGAACTTTCTCTAAGCATTTTACCCGGTATGCTGACGGTCCTACCAGCTTGCAGCTTTGTAT
>NC_068999.1:21582088-21583522 GCF_001194135.2 Octopus bimaculoides | reverse complement strand
CACACACACACACACACACACACACACACACACACACTCAAACACACATAAAATAAAAGAAGGAAAATGCACACAGTTTACATAACTTTAGTATATTTTAAATGAAAGAGTATTGTGGTTGTCGTCCGGTCTCGTTTTCGCTAGTCATGACATTGAAATTGTTGTAATTTCGTATTTTCTTAAGAAAATTTTAGTCCAATTTCTTGTATGAAAGTTTGAGAATGTAGCAAGTAGAAAAATCTAAAAGGAGGTAATTGGTGATATTTATTACTCGGGACAGGGGAAGTAATTACTCATTTTTGGGGTGGGATAAATAAACATGCAACATCTCGTAAGTTAAAGTAGTGAGATGAAATATGTACGGTGATGGATATGTGATCACAAATTAAAATATATACTGAAACCAAAGTTGGCTATGCATTCATATTTAGGCGTGTTCTGTATTTTTCTATAAATAAATTTTCTTTATTTAAATATTCTTGTACAGAAATTGTTATTTTGCACTGGTAGATGGGGAAAACTGAAATTTGGTTGGAAATTCCCTGCACATCTCTCTGTGTTCCCTCAAAGGTATCTGTCTATACTTTGAAAAATGGATCTGTTCCTTATGTAGTGTTGTTCTCCGTCTAAGTTACATACTTGTCTGTCCTATATAGTTATGTCCACAACCCGAACAACTTATAACATAAAATACTTGTCTGTCCTATATAGTTATGTCCACAACCCGAACAGGTTATGACATAAATTAAATTCTCAGATGCACAAGTGAAGCTGGTCTTAACTGTGAACCTCTCTCCTTGTTTGAATTGGAATTCCGAGCCTTCCAGTAGGTTGGGGCATGTTCCACAGTTTGGCCGTCCACAATTTTTAACTATTGGTTTCGTGGTTGTTGTGGTAAAGCTTTGCATTTGTCAGAAGTTTTTTCAGCGATTTTGGTTGCTTTTTACATTTGATGAATTTATGTGTTTTCAGAATGTTGTTCATTTTTGGATCCCTAGTGAGCATTGGTAGATTTTGCATAATAGTGTTGTATGCCTCACTGTTTCTAGAGTTGTAGTATTTTGAGATGAGGTGTGGTGTTTCGTTTTGTTTCCCTTAGTGTTTTGCTGCCTATTTTCTTGGCACGTTTATTTCCATCATCTATAAGTGAGGGTGGATAGTGCCTCTCAGTTAGTGTTGTTCTGAGGTCTTGAAGACGGAGGTCTTGGGTATTTCCATCAAACACTATTTTGCAAACCCTTTCCGCTAAATTAAAGGGAATATTTCTTTTGAAGTGTTTCGGGTGGCATGAGCTAGAGAAGATATTGCTTCGAGTCTATTGGTTTATGATAAATGTCAGTTACAATTTGGTTGTTAACATTTTTTAATCAGATTATCTAAGAAAGGGAGCTTTTCTTTGCTGTATTCCATTTTAAACTGAATGTTAGGGTTTAT
>NC_068999.1:21580434-21582056 GCF_001194135.2 Octopus bimaculoides | reverse complement strand
ATATATGTATATATTAATATTATCTCGGGTTAAAAAAACCTTGACAATGTAAATATGTTAATAGTTACCATGGGTAGCAAATATCACACAAAAAAAACAAGATATCACACCCGTTTTATAGGTAGAGACACCAAGTTAATGCGATGCATTTTGAGTAGATATGAATAATAGTAATAATAAATGGAGCAAAACGTATATAAACAAAAGTTCCTTTAATTCCTACATATGTTTCAAAATATATGTGCATTCTACTCCAAAGAAGTAAGAGGTGCTGGAATTGCACATATATTCATCGTCAGGAAACCAACATATAGAAGCAAGACAAATGCGAAATGATAAGGTTACTTATGAGTTATAAATAGCCTTGTAATATATTAATATACGGATATTAACGCAAATTAATGGTAAAACAAGGTACAGGATATTTTGTTGAGAAATAATAATAATAATAATAATATACAAGCTTACAAGGAGAAGGTCGGGTATATTTAATTAAAGTTACTAATGGTACAAACACAACTAATGTAGCATTACTGGGAAGGATTTACTTAACTGACTATAGAAGGGGAAAATAAAAGACAAGTGGCGATGGAAGCTGAAATAGATATTATTTAAGATTATATTAAAAGATATTATTCAGAGGACATTTGGTAAAAAAAACACAATAATAATAATAAAAAAAAAATAATAATAATACCTAAAAACTTAAACTAGTAAGAAGGATGGAATTAATGATAATAAATGAAGGTATGTCTCTGCCAATGCTTACATCGATACGCTCTCTGTGTTATCTGGTTTACTAGGCGATTCTTGGAGGACAGAATATGGAAAAGCTCCAAGTTACAAAGAGGACAAAAATTCTATCAATTGCGTTCTCAGCGAATTCTTGATTTGCGTCAAGTACGAGAATGTGGATTCACAACAATATGTTGAAGAAATGCAGGAAATTAGTCGGCGTGCATGTTCACGAAGACGAAGATATTTTATCGCATTTTTCCAAGTTTCGATGGGATTCTCCCTCTTGTCAAACAGAGATTTCAGGATATTATCTTCAGATATTTCAATACGCTCCATTTGTAACTCTTCAGGAGCCTCTGATACATCAACTGAGGCTGAAAAGCAAGTTTCAGAGTGATGTTATGTTTTTCAAAATCATTGAATCTTTTATTATATTCTATTAATAAGTCTAAAACTGACTCGTATTCTTCAAAAGATTCATAGATATCTTCTTCATTTTCACTCATTACCTTCGTAAAAACTGAGGAAAGTGTTCTTCTGAAAGTTTTGATTGAGCCAAAAGGAACTTGAAAAACGGCAATTTTTTCGAAATGCCCAACTTTTTTTGTCACATATCATAAATACATTTATTTTTTGCCTTGCAATGAAATGTTTAACTCATTTTGTTTTGATATCACATCACATAAAAATGCAACATCTCTGTAAACATTTGGATCTGATAAATCACAATGTTTGTTGTTTTCTTTGAAAAAAGTCAATTATTTGCCTTTGTAAAGACAAAAATTTGGCCAATACTTTACCTTTCGACAACCAGCATACTTTTGAGTGATAAGACAAATCCACATTAATAATTTCGTCATCCATCATCAGCATGTCTCGAAATT
>NC_068999.1:21578069-21580127 GCF_001194135.2 Octopus bimaculoides | reverse complement strand
CTTACCAAATTAGTAAAATTTAGGCCTACTTTATGACATTGCTCTTAGAAGTTATTAAAAATATCTATCTCTCGCGTCCTTCTTTTAAGGGTGCCTAAAGCAAATAATTCTTCATATAATTGAAAATTATCAGTTATAGCACGAATAAAATACAATACTTGTGCTGAATCTGTGGAATCTGTTGATTCATCCAAAGCTACTGAGCAATAATTCTTGTTGGATTATATTTTTCAATTGCTCTGTTACATTACAGGCCAATTCATGCTGTCGATCTGTATCAGTCCTTCTTGAAAGACGCACGTCTTTATATTTGTTGACTTTATCGGGATCTATACATCCTACCACTTCTAAAATATATTCCTTTATGAGTTCTGCATCACTGAGTAGCTTACCTTTTTTTCCAAGCAAATATGCAACTTTATAGCTGGCTTCTGTTGTAGCATTTCCTTGATGCAAAACAGATTGAAAAAATTGTCTCTGCTTTTGTTTTCCATCTTTCAATTTCTACAATGCTATCTTTCGAGACTCACCCTCTCTTTTGGCATATTTATTATCTTTATGAAGAGCATAGTGTTGCTGTGCATTGAATTTCTTAACCATTACAATTTCAGTATCATAAAACAAGCAAGACATTTTGCCTCCACTATTTACTAAAAGATATTTCAATTCCCATTCTTCATTGAAGATCCTGTTTTCTTCTTTTAAAGTTCGTTTTAATTTTTTGACATAATTATGGGTTAAAAAGGAATGTATTCATTTTGAAAAGCCATAAAAAAATAAATGTTTAATAATGAATTAGTAAAGCCAGCTGCACACTGACCCAAATAAAACAGTCTTAGACAAAACACGATAAACTTGCATCCAAAACCATATTTTTGGTTTTGACTTTAGCAATTGTTACTACCATTTGAGACTGAACGTCTAGATTAACTATATTTTTTTTCTGTAATTACTACTATTATTTATCATTACCTAATTGTTGCAGAAATAACCTCAGATATCGACGGTTTCCAATCTCACAAAATAATGACTATTGTTGATATTATGACCAAGATTCCAAGAACATAGTTTCGGACGCTGATTGATAGTAACTGTATTGTCTGAAGCAGTGCTTAACAGAGTAGCAATAAATACGATCACTGTATCACTTATCAAGTCTCAATGATAAAAAGTAAGTATGTAAAATTAACGCACGCACTGATGGATTTACGGTTTCAAATAAGGCTATAACTATCTCAGTCTCACAAAACAAGGCAGTAAGAAGTTGGCCACGACTACGCAATTACTAAGTAAAATACGTAGTACGGATCACAATGAAAAGGTGAGACAGGAACTTTTCGGGTATCATACGTGAAATCACTTACTCTCACTAGGCTGGTGTGGCTGACAAGGAAACATTACCTTTAAATACTTGTTGCTTTGAGTTTAAATTCAATAGGTTCACAGAAAAATGCTTCCAATCTCGGAGAGTGACATCACTAAACACAGTTAATTTTCCTTTCGTATATGTGTGTGTGTGTATTGCAAGTTTAGGGCGTATAATGATTTCAGACAAAAAATATTCAATGTCAAAAAAGAAAGGAAATATATCAATGGCCGCAGACGGCCGCACTTGATAGCCAGGAAGGCCGCAGGTTCCCCACCTCTGGTCTAAGGGATAGAAGTATCCATTACACTACCGGTATATTACTTATGTTTAACCATGAGTATACATATGCAAACATATTATGCTCATAAATTATAGGTAAAGACAAGGATAAACATGAGTTTATCAAGAATCAAAATCTAAAGAAAATAGAAAATAGAGAAATATTGATGAACAACAATTGACTTACATCAATTATTATTTATTAATTCAATACAAATAGACTGCATCCCATCTGCTGAATTAATAAATAATAATTCATGTAAGTCAATTGTTGTTCATCAATATTTCTCCATTTTCTGTTTTCTTTAAATTTTGATTCTTGATAAATTCATGTTTATCCTTGTCTTTAACTATAATTTATGAGCATAATATGGTTAAAAATAAGTAATATACTGGTAATGTAATGGATA
>NC_068999.1:21577212-21578024 GCF_001194135.2 Octopus bimaculoides | reverse complement strand
TATATATATATATATATATATATATGTGTATACATACACTCATACATATACATATATATGAACCACTACATGTAACTCTTAATAAATGTGTTGAGTGCCTTCTTTCATTTGTCCACTCACTCGTACATACATACATACATACATACATATATATATATTCAAATGGAAATGTATATGTATTTTCATTTACACATCTGTCTATTTGCTTTCGCGATCATATATATATGTATGCATATATATATATATATATCAGTTTCCCCTCCCCATGCCAATTAAAAATGTGACCCTCTATGCCACTGCTTTTCAAAGTATCTGATGTGGCATACCGGCAGTTTTTCCCCAATGTACCAGGGACCGGTAATATTTCTTAGTAATATTAATTTATATCGGAAACAATATATATAATGAATATAATAAAAGTTGACAATTTTTATATCTTATATTTATTTTGTAAACAAATAATACAATATTACATAAGTATTTTATAAGGTTCCTTTCTTTGCAAATTCGCCGCGTACCAGCAGCTGATGGCTCGCGGACCGGCACCGGTCTGCGGACCACCACTTTGAGTAGCACTGCTCTACGCCACTTCAAAAATCTAACCGCACGTGATTGTTGGCGATATTTTCCCTATTTCGTCTTGGACATACCTGTTTTTCCTATCTCCGAAGAAGAGCTATGCTCGAAACGTAAAACTACTACACTTTTCCTTCTCTGATCGTCTTCTTAGTACGTGCTACGTCCACACGTTCGTTTTTCTTTTTCTAAGTGTTTCTTTTGAATTGACTATATATATATATATATATATATAT
>NC_068999.1:21573229-21576053 GCF_001194135.2 Octopus bimaculoides | reverse complement strand
GTGTGTGTATGTGTGTGTGTGTATGTGTGTGTGTGTATGTGTGTGTGTATGTGTGTGTGTGTGTATATGTGTATGTGTGTATGTGTATGTGTGTGTGTATGTGTGTGTGTATGTGTGTGTGTGTGTGTGTGTGTATGTGTGTGTGTGACAAAGTGGAAAGTTTTAAATGACAGTAAACATACTTGCTGGTTACCATTATCATGATCTACGTTGTCATCTTGGGAATAGTGTTCTATTTCACCTCCTGCTGCGACACTTGGCCTTTCCTCTCACATCCCTTTACCTGACCCAACCACCACTCTTTCTATATAGCGAACTCCTTCATCTGCGCTTGCAGCGATCCAATCTATGCTCACATCTGCTTCGTCTCATATTATTGGACAGGCCAAACAACGCTTGTCCGACCGCTTTGCGAAACACTTTTGGATTTCCTTCTTAATCACTCCTCTGTTGCATTCGGTTTCTACTCTGGCGCACTCCATTCAACATCTCACTATGTTCAGTGTAACGCTCCGCATCGGTTCTCTACACACTTATCTCCAGCGCGAACTAAAGCTTATCTTTCCACTCTACCAACTTTAACTCTATATGAATTTAACAACTGCATGCTGTTTCTCTAATACTGGCTATAGAAAACAAAATTTCAATTAAGTGTGTGTCGATTGTTCTTTTCTGTATCTTTCTTTTATTCTCTGGAAGAAATAGGTTGTGTCCAGACCTGGTGGGGGATGGGATCCGCCAAGTTTAAAAGCTACAGATATGCCGTATATCACAACTGCACCCCTGCAACTCTACCTTGGTTCCTTGAGGAACTAAGGAAGAAAGGAATTTGAAAAATAACAAATATTTGTTGTTAAATTTTGGTTGAGACCATTCGCTAGCAAGGTTATTGTATTCTGGCAGAAATCACCCACCAAAACAGTTTTTACTTCAACTGCATTACGAGAAGGGTATGGGACGCTTTGTCACAGCCGTTTTGGACCTGCCTATTTGGCGTCGTTTATAAGACGCAGACTCATTTGACATCGGACGTTTTCATGTTCCGTTTTGTTTAACGTTTCTTTTGTTGTAATGTTTCCCTAGTTGTCTTTCCCTTCTCTTCCTGTTTCTGCGTGCAAGTATAGAAGTATCTGTAAATTACGTTCAATTAATAAACTGTAGTCTCTCTCTCCGCCCTCTCTGTCTGTCTGTCTGTCTGCCTGTTTGTCTATCTGTCTGTCTGTCTGCCTCTGTCTGTCTGTCTGTCTCTGTCTGTCTGTCTGTCTGTCTGTCTGTCGCTCTCTCTCTCTCCCACCATCTCTTTCCTAACTATACGTGTATATTTCTGCGCGCGCGCGTATTTGCCTCTAGCGCCAAAAATTGCTGCCACCAAATCAAGTTCAACGTTCAATCAACAGTGGCAAATCGCCAGCATGCAAATAGCTGCGCCGAAACGTCTCATTCCGTTATGGGGAAGCTATGGAAGACGTCTGATGAATTTCGTTTTGGCTCAAGAATGCTGGACAAAGAAACCATTCTCTATTCCAACATATTCTTTTACTTTTAGTTCTTTCAGTCATTAAATTGCGGCCACGCTGAAGCACCGCCTTGATCGAACTCTCTTTTACTCTTTTACTCTTTTACTCTTTTACTTGTTTCAGTCATTTTGACTGTAGCCATGCTGGAGCACCGCCTTTAGTCGAGCAAATCGACCCCAGGACTTATTCTTTGGATGCCTAGTACTTATTCTATCGGTCTCTTTTGCCGAACCACTAAGTTACGGGGACGTAAACACACCAGCATCGGTTCTCAATCGATGTTGGGAGGACAAACACAGACAAACAAACATATACACACACATACATACATATATATACATATATACGACGGGCTTCTTTCAGTTTCCGTCTACCAAATTCACTCACAAGGCTTTAGTAGAAGACACTTGCCCAAGGTGCAACGCAGTGGGACTGAACCCGGAACCATGTGGTTGGTATGTAAGCTACTTACCACACAGCCACTCCTGCGCCTATGAAATCCCTTCAGGTATCTTACAATAGGATTGATAGGGACCTTTGCCAGCAAGCAGCGGCTTCCATTTCAGAGATTTGGTGATAGTATTTACCTGTCTATGCCAAAATTTGGTCATAGTTCCAAGGGGTAGAGTCTTAGCTCCGATATTCTCTGTTGTTCATGCGTTGCACTGAGGAAATGCTCAATAAGCTAAACTATTCAACTAAATGAGCCAAACGGCACGTGTGATTTTCTATTCATGTACAATAGGCGCAGGAGTGGCTGTGTGGTAAATAGCTTGCTTACCAACCACATGGTCTCGGGTTCAGTCCCACTGCGTGCACCTTGGGCAAGTGTCTTCTACTATAGCCTCGGGCCGACCAAAGCCTTGTGAGTGAATTTGGTAGACGGAAACTGAAAGAAGCCCATCGTATATATGTATATAAATATATATGTATGTGGCTGTTTATGTATCAGTTGAATAAAGTTAAAACATGGTCTGGTTTTCACGTTTTTCATTATTGTATTAAAAAATTTCTTTTACAATGTTGATGTGTGTTAAACGTAAGCGCTAATTGAACTTTATGAGCATTACAAAATATTTTTTAATATTTAACACACTTCAACATTGTGTGGTAAGTAGCTTGCTTACCAACCACATGGTTCCGAGTTCAGTCCCACTGTGTGGCACCTTGGGCAAGTGTCTTCTATTATAGCCTCGGGCCGACCAAATCCTTGTGAGTGGATTTGGTAGATGGAAACTGGAAGAAGCCCATTGCAAATATATGTATATAAATATATATGTATGTGGCTGTTTATGTATCAGTTGAAT
>NC_068999.1:21561215-21565014 GCF_001194135.2 Octopus bimaculoides | reverse complement strand
GTGTTTATTAAGCGAAAACACCTAAAGCTCCACGAGGCTCCAGCAGGGGATGGTGGCGAACCCTACTGTACTCTTTTACCACAACTTTCTTTCACTCTGTCTTCCTGTTTCTGTTGTACCTGTATTTCAAAGGGCCAGCCTTGTCTCACTCTGTGTCACCTTGAATCTCTCCGAGAATTACGTTAAGGGTACACGTGTCTGTGGAGTGCTCAGCCACTTGCACGTTAATTTCACGAGCTGGCTGTTCCGGTTGATCGGATCAACCGGAACTCTCGACGTCCTAAACGACGGAGTCCCAACAACAGTCTTCCTCAATTTCTTCAACTCTCTATTTGGTATTTCTCAACTTCTTCAATTTCTTTCGTATCCAATCTGTTAAACTAAGGAATTACAAGTACTATGACCTTATACTGTTTTTTTTTGTTATGCATTATCATATCTAGTCATCTTACTTCAATAGTATGGAAATCCTGTAAGATCCTGTAATTCTTATTCTTTATCACAGCCTCTGGTTCGTGTTCATACCATTGTCCTATTATTTCGAAGTCACTCACTCGGCCAACATGCCAATGCACTCTTTTACCTCTACAGTCATGCGCACGCTTATACTCTTTTTGCTTACTGTATTCGCTAGATAGATGATTTATATTTCCATCTCATTTCTTGCAGATTCTACATTTGCTCTCTGAGTTTTGTCGATATTTCGCCTCTATCAGATTCTTCGTAATGGTTTGTTCCCAAGCGCCTATAATTAGCACTTCGGTCTCTCGTTTCAGGTGTCCGCCCGTCAACCATAACCAGCGTTCTTTACTTCCAGCACCTTCGGTTTGTTGCATGAATTCCATTTCTTTCCGTCTGCTTGCTCTGTTGTTCTTCCTTCTTTTCTTGAATTCTCCTACTGTTTCAGTAACTTTTTGGGCATCTCTAGCTGCCGACAGTATTCTTTATTCATTTTGCAGAACATAATTTTTCAAGTCCAATATCACAGTATTTATCTTTTGCGTTTACTAATCTTTTACTTCCTTCCCTAGTTGGTAGAATTTATCGATATTACTTATAAAGCAGGTGATCTATTTTCACTTCTTTGGTAAAATCATAGGTAGGCCTGGATTTTCTCAGTATACTTGTCAAAAAGATTAATGCAATAATGAATAATGGAGATAGCGAATCTCTTTGGAGCAATGTGCATATGTTCTACTTCTCACATTCTCATTGCTTTTTTCTAAAAGGCTGTTTATCTTCTCATTGACTCCAAGTGCTTCAGGCACTCCAAGAACCAAAAATGTAGAACGTTGTCGTAAGCCTTTCTGTGATCTATCCAGCCAACAGCTAAATTCTTCTTTCACACTTGTACCTTATTTAGCATCCTACTATCAATATACAGCAGACTGGCAGTTACCTTGACTTCTTTTTGCATTTTTTACTCCTCTGTCAATAAATTCTCCTTTTCCTGGAAGTTATTCATTTTATCTGCTATGAGGCTAGTTAATCCTTTCCAGAGTAATAGTAAGCATGTAATAATTGCTGACTTCGCTTTTCTTTTCTTTGTCCTTGTGTATTGGCATTGTCCTTCGTCTGTTTCATCAATATTACTTTTCCATTTTCTATGCAGTCAGTAAGAAACGGTGACATATGGCTGAGAGATTTTTGAGCCAGAATCTCTGAACACCACCTGATCTAGGGGCCCTTCAATTTGGTATTTCCGTGATCATCTCTTCCACTTAACTGTAATTGATATATATTTTTTTATTTCGCCCATCCTCCATTTGTCTTTTAAATTCCTGCAACTTGTCTGCTTTTATATTATGTCGGACTTCTTTGCTTCAGATTCCTTCCCAGAATATTCTTGCGGCTTCAGCGTGTCTGGCGTATCATTTCTCTGATGCTTTTTTCATTATTCAGTTACTACTACTACTACTACTACTACTACTACTACTACTACTACTACTACTACAACTACAAAATCAGGCCTTCTAGCTTCTATTACTGTCAGTCTGAATGTTACAGTCCCATAACATCTTGTATTTCTTACTTTCTAGCACTTTACTCGATTCATATTCATGCCATTTATCAGTATGGTCAAATCGTAACATTCTACATAACTTCCTGTGGATTTTTCTCCCTAGGTTGTCATGTCTTTTCTTATATTCTTTCTGTGCCAGCATGCTACATTCACTTGCTATTTAAGTAACACTTTCCTCTTTTGATTTACATAAGCTGCATTGAGAATCTACATGGTTTTTGTCTGTTTTGATTTTTATCCATTAGTCCTCAATGCTTGATCTTGTGCTGCTACTAACAAACTTTCTGTCTCCATTTTCAACTTTCCTTTCTGCAACCATAACCATATCTCACTGTTACTATTTCCCGGAACTATCTTTGAGAATCTACCATACAAAGCCTTCTCTTGCCAGTCAGATAATTTTTCTTCTTTTCTGGTTTTTAACTTCTTTTAGCTTTTTGGTTTCACTATGTCCTACTCTAGTAGCTCTTAATAAATTATCTTCACTATTACCTGCATAGGAAACTGTATCTACACTAGCTAACTCCACGCAGTCTTCTACTGATATTAACCCTCTACCACTTTCCTTTCTAGGTAAGTATAATCTTGCTACTCCTGCTCTTGGGTGAAGTCCTCAATTCATATTGAATTCCTTTCGAGTTCTGTGTAGATTTTCCAGGTCAGATTTTATCCAATTTACAAAAGCTGCTATATATCTAAGTAGCGATACTACCCAGGTATTTACGGTTTTCACTAGATTTGGACTATATAGCTTTGACTTTACTAGCTTCCTCACCCTTTTGGTGTACTCCTCAATTTTCATTTTCATTTCTATAGTTAGTAGTCTGTCAGGTTCAAATACTCCTAGATAGTTATAACTCTCTCTTTCCTTCAGTAATTTTAATGTTTGGCTGTCTGTCATTGCTGACTCCCTGTCTCCTTTTCATGATTAATATTGCGCACTTACCTCTACCAAATTCCATGCCTATATCTTTGTTGAAGAGTCTGGCAGAATCATTAGCACGCCGGGCGAAATGCTTAGCAGCATTTCGTCTGCTCCTACATTCTGAGTTCAAATTCAACCGAGGTCACTTTGCCTTTCATCCTTTCGGGGTCGATAAATTAAGTACCAGTGGAACACTGGGGTCGATGTAACCGACTAACCCCCTCTCCCAAATCTCAGGCCTTGAGCCGATAGTAGAAAGGATTATTATTATTATTATTATTATTATTATTATTATTATTATTATTATTATTATTATTATTATTATTGTTCAGTAGTTTTATTTTTATAACGTGCTTTCACTTCACTACCTAGCGCAGCTCTGTGAGCCTTGGGTATTATTATAATTATTATAATTATTATTATTATTATTATCATATGTTTGGCTTTCGATTTGTGTTTGTTCAAGGTGATTATCATCATCATCATCATCACCATCATCATCATCACCATCATCATCACCATCATCATCACCATCATCATCATCACCATCATCATCATCATCACCATCATCATCATCATCATCATCATCATCATCACCATCATCATCATCATCATCATCATCATCATCATCATCATCATCATCATCATCATCATTGCTCACTGTTGATTATAACGGTCATACTGTTATCGAAATAAGGAGAATGGTGACGATAGTGAAATTGAATATATTGATTAATACTATCGAAATATTTATTACTATTATTATTATTGTACTTTTATATATAGTTGCATATATCAGAAATCAGCATTCTTCTTCTTCTTCTTCTTCTTCTTCTTCTTCTTCTTCTTCT
>NC_068999.1:21559962-21561205 GCF_001194135.2 Octopus bimaculoides | reverse complement strand
CTTCTCTTCCTCCTCCTCCTCCTCCTCCTCCTTATTCTTCTTCTTCTTACCAGTAAGATTATGTTGATGAAAATGATGATGATGATGATGACGATGATGATGACGACGATGGTGATGATGATGATGATGATAACGACGGTGGCCACGAGGGACGCCATCAACGGAGATGACGACGATGATAATTATGATGACGACGACGACGACAACCACAACTACGACAGTGGTGACATCGATGGTAACAGAGAGAGAAAGAAAGAGAGAAAGAGAGAGAAGGAGAGAGGGAGAGAGAGAAAAAGAGTGAAGGTGTCGACGATAATCTTCATTGTGATTTATTCCTTTGATCTTTCCATTTCGATTGGTGTGAAGGCAGGAAATTAGTGTATGAAATCAAAAGAAATGTTTAGTGGCCACTGATGGCTGACTGAAAGTGAAAGTAGGGCGTCTAAAGAAGTGCATTGCGTTTAATGTTTTAACATCACTGCTAGCGGCGGCAGACTACATTTAACATAGAACGACTGCGACATTGTCACGCCGTTCTCATCGATTTACTCGCTAATGAAATATATCTAATCTAATCTTATCTATCTATCTATCTATCTATCTATCTATCTATCTATCTATCTATCTATCTATCTGTCTATCTATCCATCCATCCACCCATCCATCCATCCATCTATCTATCTATCTATTTATCTATTTATCTCCATCCATCCATCTATCTATTCATCCATCCATCCTTCCATCCTTCCATCCATCCATCCATCCATCCATCCGTCCGCCCGTCCGTCCGTCCGTCCGTCCGTCCGTCCGTCTGTCTGTCTGTCTGTCTGTCTGTCTGTCTGTCTATCTATCTATCTATCTATCTATCTATCTATCTATCTATCTATCTATCTATCTATCTGTTGGAGCGCATCCTCTTCCGCTTCTTGTGGAAAGGAAGCGATCCGATGGTGAGGCGATCCGTTTGCTGTCAACACCCGTTAAAAGGAGGACTGGACATGCCGTGGTTGATGATGCGCAGACACGCGCTGAGACTGCGACATCTCCGGCTCTACGTAGACAGCGGTGAACAGGTGTGGTCACCGTTTGTGCGGCGCGCTTTCCCGCAGCTCGTCTCCATGACCGAACTGCAGTCGTGGATCAAGAAGAGGCCGAGGAAGGGCGAATGGCACCGCGAGTGTCGCGTTGCTCTTCGGCAACCCAACAACCCGGGTCAACCTTGAGCGACTGCATCACAACTAAC
>NC_068999.1:21558567-21558896 GCF_001194135.2 Octopus bimaculoides | reverse complement strand
ATCTATCTATCTATCTATCTATCTATCTATCTATCTATCTATCTATCTATCTATCTATCTACTTACCTACCTACCTGTCTGTCTGTCTATTTGTCTGTCTCCTTGCATGCCTGTCAATCTATTAACCTACATATATCTATTCCTCTCGCACTTTGTGTGTGTACGTCGTTACATACATACCTACATAGTACATACATACATACATACGCACATACATATATATGTCTACATATGTATGTATGTATGTATGTATTTATGCATGTATATATGTAGCAATGTATATGCATATGCACGCGCAAACACAAAATGCTATATATATATATATATAT
>NC_068999.1:21556239-21557880 GCF_001194135.2 Octopus bimaculoides | reverse complement strand
GGCAAGTGTCTTCTACTATAGCCTCGGGCCGACCAAAGCCTTCTGAGTGGATTTGGTAGACGGAAACTGAAAGAAGCCCGTCGTATATATATATATATATATATATATATATGTATATATGTATATATGTATGTGTGTTTGTGTGTCTGTGTTTGTCCCCCTCCACCATCGCTTGGCAACCGATGTTGATGTGTTTACGTCGCCGTAACTTAGCGGTTCGGCAAAAAGATACCGATAGAATAAGTATTAGGCTTACAAAGAATAAGTCCTGGAGTCGATTTGCTCGACTAAAGGCGGTGCTCCAGCATGGCCGCAGTCAAATGACTGAAACAAGTAAAAGAGTATACACAAACGTCACTAAAGTGACTGAGGGTGCCAATCAGTACCAGCATTGCCAGAAATAAGAGTCAAAACAACTCTTAGTCACTTATCTATTGACTGACAAGAGTGACCAACCTGCCTACAGCAAGCAAAGAGTGTCAAATCATCGATGATTTCAGATTGAGTTAATTTTCATGAGTGGCACTCACTCCGTTGCGTAGGTTGAACTTAACTCGCCTTGTCAGGGCAAAAGCAAAGCTACTTAGTTAGCTATGGCGTTTGAAAGATAAACGACACCAACATTACTGGCCGATTTCGTTTGGCTACTCAAGAAAGAGAAAGTAAAATACGACCTGACCAGGCCAATAATTAGACACGCAAGTCCCTACAACACACTATCCCAGAAATACCAGCTATGTCCCGAGGAATCGCTGTCAATATTGTAGACAAAAGAGCGTATTATAAATAAATTTGCTGAACGACTGCCTAGCTGCATGCATACAGCCAAACACCTACCTGTTCATACAATACAATGCAGACTACACCTAATCAATACAAACCATAACCCCGACAACTCGGATTACCACCCTTCCCGAGTGAAAATCTCATGAACTGCAACCATCGAGCCTATATCAAAGAAGGACAAGATAAGAACGCTATATGCATTTAGGTACGTTTGTATAGGACGCTTGCAGAACGCAACAGTAAGTAACTAGAATGTAGACTTTTCAAAGATGTTATAGACTGATTTACTAAAGAGAAGGAAATTTGTTACTCAGATATAGTCATACTTATATGTGCTCCTATATGATACCTTGGTAACGCAACCATGAGTCATCAAAGTATGCAAACTTAAAGGTACTAGAGCATAGCCGCTAAACTAACATAAAAGATGAATTATCTAAAGAGGCAAAATATGCCTTTCTATATCTTTACACCTTGTGTGCAGATATTGATGTTCATATATGTTAGATTCGTAAGCTTACAATGCAGCATTATAATAATAATAATAATAATAATTATAATAATAATAATAATAATAATATTTACTAACTAATAGTTACTGTTTCGAAAACTAACGAGGCAGTGGAGATTTATAGCTCTAATCGGGATGCAGGAATGTGTATGTGTATATGTGCAATATATG
Source organism: Octopus bimaculoides (assembly GCF_001194135.2). Classification (NCBI taxonomy): domain Eukaryota; kingdom Metazoa; phylum Mollusca; class Cephalopoda; order Octopoda; family Octopodidae; genus Octopus; species Octopus bimaculoides. The sequence goes on along the minus strand of NC_068999.1, from coordinate 21,556,412 downwards.
CACGAGTGTAGACATACGTATACATGTGCGTCTGTCTGTGTGGGTAGGGTGGGGCGGAGTATGTGTGCGTATATGCGTACGCGCAGGTATATGCATGTATGTGGATGGCAACGAAAATTTTGGAAAGGAAAAAATATAAATTATGTGTGGAAATATATATATATATATATATA
>NC_068999.1:21553826-21555803 GCF_001194135.2 Octopus bimaculoides | reverse complement strand
CTGCAACAAAAATTTGTACCAAAACAATTCTGAGGTAAAATATCATGGAAGAAAATATAAGGCAAAATATTGGATTTAAGTATAATTAACTTTTTTATTAAAAAACAAAAAACAATCAAACTATATTTCAATTAAGCTTAAATGATAAGAGTTCAATTCGAGGAATTTCATGGTATCAATTTCATGCAATGGAGTTTAAAAAAAAATGTTATGAATGTTTGTTTCTTAAATTTGAGGGTGATAACATAGTACTATACATTTTTATGAATATAGTTCTATAAGGGGACTTTTAATATGTCACCGGCATCATTGAGGTAATTTTCAATGAGGTAAAATCTTAAATTATTAATTGGCATATTATTAATTAGCATAATAGCATAGACTGGAAAAAAACATGAATTACATGGAAAAATGCGAGCAAAAGAAATATATTATTAAGATTATAAACCTGAAAAAGTACAGAACAAGTTATTACACTTGGAAAGAACAGAACAAGAACATTTTTATTTCAAATATTGCAGCTGAAGATAAAATTTGAATATCAAAAATTATTTGATTTTAATTTATAAAGTAACATTATAATTAAAAAAGGTACCATCATTTTGTTTAAATATTGACACACTATAATACTTGAAAAATGAAAGCCAGAAGTTCCAATATAGCTAAAGTTTTATGCTAAGTATAATATTTATGGTAGGCGACTTCATTATGTAAAAAATAGCCGTTGGGTCAAGACAAAAAATAAGAAGACTTGGCAATAACAAAGCAAATTTTACTGTGAATTTGTTTATTCTCTTTATTGTTCTAGCTAATTATGTACTACTATTATATTTTATAACCTATTTTCAAATTCATAATTATTAATTATAATTGAAAAAATTAATTTTTTATAGTGCAAAAAGTATATTGATTGAGTTATTTTTTAATTTTTACTAGAAGTAACAAGTAGAAGTAATAACTTGTAATAAAATTTCTAGTTTTAATAAAAGCTAATGTCTTCTAAATCTAAACATTTTATTTGAAATCTTATCGTTAGCTGTAATATTTTAAGTAAAAAATTTCTTGTTCTCTACTTTACCACATGTAATAATTTGTCCTGAACTTTTCCAAGTGTAATAACTTGTCCTATAATTTTCCAGGTTTATAATCTTAAGAATATTATTTCTCTTGCTCGCATTTTTCCATGTAATATATTCTGTATTATGAGTCTAAAACAAAGCAAAATTAATAAAATTGTGTGTGCTTTGTGTGTGTGTGTGTGTGTGTGTGTGTGTGTGTGTGTGTGTATTTTATGTATGTCTGCGTATTTGTTATCTTATGTGCATCTATGCGTATTCTTCTATATGTATGTTTAAACTTTCATCATACTTTATGTTTCTGCTTTCATTTTACTGAATGGGTAGAATTAAAAATTTGTTAATTATCACATGATTCTAGTAATATTTTCAATCGAACATTCCGGAAAAAAATATAAGCGAATCCTTTACAAGAATAAATTACGAAATTTTTGTTAGTTTGATGAGTAACGAACGAAACATTCTGTTCTTGATGTAGCTTTTCAGCCAAATGGAAAATATAAATATTAAGTACAAGGTTCAAATCTTATCTATCTATCTATCTTATTTGTTTATTGCCCACAAGGGACTAAACATAGAGGGGACAAACAAGGACAGACAAAGGGGTTAAGTCGATTACATCGACCCCACTGCGTAACTAGTGCTTAATTTATTGAACCCGAAAGGCTGAAAAGTAAAGTCGACCTCGGCAGAATTTGAATTCAGAACGTAACGGCAGACGAAATACTGCTTAGCATTTCGCCCGGCGTGCTAATGTTTCTGCCAGCTCGCCGCCTTGTACCTATCTATCTGTCTATCTATAAATGTATATATGCTTAAGAGGTTAAGACTTCACTCCCTCTAACGAAGGCCGGAAAGATATGTTGCAATTTAAATCTGGAGGATCCTGGAAAGACTTGAC
>NC_068999.1:21547144-21552624 GCF_001194135.2 Octopus bimaculoides | reverse complement strand
GCTGGTACTTATTTTATCGACCCCGAAAGGATGAAAGGCAAAGTAAACCTCGACGGAATTTGAACTCAGAAAGTAAAGAGGGACGAAATGCCGTTAAACATTTTGACCGGCGTGCTAACGATTCTGCCGGCTCGCCGCCCCTATTTATCTAGAAAATATTGTCAAATATTTTCAATATCTTAGCAAGAGAAGGCAGCAAGCTGGCATAAACGTTAGCACGCCGGGCGAAGTTCTTAGCGGTAATTCGTCAGTCTTTATGTTCTGAGTTCAAAGTCCGCCGAGGTCGACTTTGCCTTTCATCCTTTCAGGGTCGATAAATTAAGTACCAGTTGCGTACTGGGTTCGATCTAATCGACTGGCCCCTCTCCAGAAATTTTGTGCCTTGTGCCTAGAGTAGAAAAGAATATTTTAGCAAGAGGCCAGCCAGGTTTTCGTTATCGATGTTTTATTATCCCCAATGATTTTTAATCATAGCAACAAGTGAACCGGTAACTAAGAAGCTGTACGTACATTTTATGACTTACTCACTTTGAGGAAGAGAAATGTTTGAGATCATAGTTTTAAAGTGTCTTAAATTGTTGAAAACAAGACGTATTGAGGTTAAACTTTAATTTCTGTAGGTTTAATTACTGCTGGGAATCCAACCTTACCTTATTTACGAGCTGTTAGAAATAACAGCCAAATCTCTGTCAAATAACACCTAAGCGTCTTAAAGGATGGCAAGATGGCAGGTTATCGCTAGAAAACATGGTGGTCAAGATGGCTGTTTTCTTGTTGGTGTGATGGTGTTCGCAGGGGTGTGCTGGAGATTGGGAGATCGTGTTAAAGGTTGTTGTTGTGATTGGTGGTGGTGGTGATGGTGGTGGTGGTAATGAAGAAGACATGACCTACAAGGTGTGTGCGTGTGTGTGTGTGTGTGTGTATAGAAGTGGCACTCTTCCACCAGCAGCTTCGTCAAATCTTGGAGAGCAAATGAGAATAAACATAGATACAAGCATCATCATCATCATCATCAGTAACAGCAACTATAGTAACAACTGCAACAACAAGAACAAGAACAGAAATAACAGCCTGGCAATATTCCTATCTCCATGTGAAAACCAGATTGGCGGACTAACATTTTCCTGAAGCATGAAAATATTGGAATCGCTCCGAGCGCTACGCTGTATTGTATTATTACATCTGTTCGCTACCATACCACGTTATTACACTTATACACTACCATACCACATTACTACTACTACTACTACTACTACTACTACTACTACTACTACTACTACTACTACTACTACTGCTACACACCATTACATTATTACACAACTTCATTACGCAACACTTGCTTTACACATTTTCACACACACACAAACACATTTCACTGACTAACGCATGTGTGAGAGACACACGCCTACGTATCTATCTATCTATCTATCTATCTATCTATCTAGTTACATGCATATGTATAAGTAAAATACATACATACATAGTAACATACACACATATCAGATAAGCAGGTACAAACATTTACAGATACACACGCAAATATGCAAACAGAATCTCGTCAAATATAGACTAAAATATGCAACAAAATATATCATGCGTATATACATATGGTGTGGAGGCGCGTGGCTTAGTGGTTAGGGTGTCAGCATCATGATCGTAAGATTGTGGTTTCGATTCCTGGACTGGGCGACGCGTTGTGTTCTTGAGCAAAACACTTTATTTCACGTTGCTCCAGTTCACGCTGCGATGGACTGGCGTCCCGTCCAGCTGGGGAACACATACGCCATTGAAACCGGGAAACCGGGCCCATGAGCCTGGCTACGCTTTAAAAGGGGCGCATTTATTATGTATGTATGTATGTATGTATGTATGTAAGACCGAGAGTTCGTATCTCATATAAAGCGAATTATAATTCTGGAATGTTCCTTAAAAATTAGAAGAATGAGATATTTCAAATAATCTCTCTGTTAAATAGAAGGTAGGTTGAAGAGAAAGTTAAAAGTACACACACACACACACACACACACACACACACACACACACACACACAGAGAATCGTGTGTAGGAAAACGAAATTTTTTCTTTAAATTCCAGTTAAGAAAGGAGGTGAAAATTTCCGCGCAGCTGTAACTTAATGTTATATATGTTTAAAAAATTTGTGACTACTAAGGGTGGGCCTTTTGATTAAATTTAGGAAGTATCTTGCAATAGTTGATCTGAAGGGCATTTTACTTTATAACTTTGTCATTCCTGGTATTTCTAGCATCAAAAGATCCTTGTAGGGGAATATAGTCTATCTTGTCATTGAAGTCGCTCTTCTTTAGTGCCTCATTATAAAATACACCAGCAAGCTTAGAAGTCTTTTCTTTAGTTGATATTTTATAAATTCTTTTACTGATGTTTCTGGGTAAATTTATCATAATATTAGGTGGGTGATTAGAGTCTTTGTGAATATAACGTTTAACATCATTAAGTTTTCTATAAGGGCTGTATGTGACATTCAGTGTAACATCTACAAACTCGACTTCGTTAGTATTAATGCTCACTGTTATTCTAAGCTCAAACCTAAAATATTTCAAATTTTGGCACAATGCCGACAAGTTAGGGGGACGAGGTAAATCGATTATATCGACCCCAGTTCTCAGCTGGTATTAGCTTTATCAACTTCGAAAGGATGAAAGGCAAAGTCGACCTCGGCAGAATTTGAACTCAGATCGTAAAGAAAATTCTCTCTCTCTATATATAGAATAAGTACCAGACTTTAAAAAGAAGTAATGGGGCTGATATGTTCGATTAAACGCCGCGAGGTGGTGCCCCAGCATGGCCGTAGTCTTATGACTGAAATAAAAGATAAAAGATATACATACACATACACACACACACACACACATATATATATATTATTTATTTGTGAATTAAGGCTACTATTGGTTTCATGTAAGAAAAGTAGGAAATATCCTAGTATCTAGATATTTAGATATTGCTAGAATTGCTAGATAGATATTTAGATATTTGTATATTTGTGTGCAGAAGTGTTCATGCAAACTCTGACACACACATAAATATATAACGCAAATATTACACACGGTACGATGCATACAATGAATAGAAAAGAAGAATGCACTAAATGAACAGACGCCCCCATTCCCCCACCACCTTTCATTCTTCACACTATTACCATTATCATAACCACTACTACTACTACTACTACTACTACTATTACTACGTATTAAAACAGATGAAATATAAAACACGTAACTTGTTGCAAGGCATTTTCATTTAATCTCTTCACAGTGAAGGTGTTTCATTAAAATTTACTTAGGAGGATGAGTAGAGGAGAAAGATAGAAGTATTATCGACTGTGGAAGATTGGCTTGGAATTATAGGAGCCGCATGAGGGAGCTATTACGTGGTTGATCGAATGCTAGAAATAGCAGACAAATCTTCGCCAGTTCACACCCTGCTGTTTAAGACAACGACACACTGCATAATATAATCCTGAATTCTATGAACATATGAAAAAAAAAAAACTAATAAAAAATAAAAAAAAACGGATTGTCACAACTGGAATATCTTTAATAATAGATCTGCTAAGTTAGGCCCGCCTCGGTGTTCAACAACAACAATAACAAATGAAGATTATGTTATATTTTTGCCCAATGCGAACTCTTTACTACATACCGTTATATGTCATAAAATATATGATGTCATTTATTCTATAACGTCATATTACATTACAGAAAGTCATGTTATACTATATAATGTTATGTACTATATAGCGTCACATTTTTGTAGTTAACATCACATACAGCATAACGTGTTACTAAATTATATAACTTCATAATGTATAATGATGGCAGTTTCCACGTGTTCGGAAAAAATGAGGAAGAGCCGTACACCCTCAAGTCACTAAGTAAACCGATTTCTTGAGACAAGTTTTTTTTTCTGCCTGGGTTTAGTAGTTTTAAAGTGAGAGTCAGTTCCTGCAGGGTGTCAAAGAGGTCACTGGACCGCACGAGGGACTTCACTCTTTGATTTTCTATCTAGGTTGATTTCCCTAGTCTTTTCCAAGGCACTCATGCTACAGTAAGAGCTTGGACCTATAGCCGGGACCCTAATAAGGGAATAATAATGGCTAAGAAATCTTATCAAAACTCTGGAACTCCCGAATCAAGGTCTCAGTACTTGATGCAGTTTAAAGTCATGCTTAGCACAATCTTAATGTATAAGATCATATTAAAAACGCCATATAGCAGTATATAAAGTCATACGAGCCAAGAACGTGGTTTCTACGTGATAACTGTTTGAAATAACAGGCAACCGCCACTCATATATGAAAATTCTTGAATCAAAGAACAAGGAAACCGGAAATCCAAAGAAGGCTATATGTGCTAAATATAACCATAGAGCAAATGGTTTTATTGAAGTGTGCTCAAACATTAAATCTGCATTATAAAACTGTACATACATACTTTCATGTCCACGCTGCTGTACTTGTCTCTACCTCTCCAACACCATCATTCACTATCTCTCCAACACCACCACCACCCATATCGTCCCTATCTTGTCACCGGCTCCTTTACCTGCACTTCTAGTAACGTTATTTACTGCGTCTCCTGCTCTTTCTGCCCTTCTCTGTACATCGGTCAAACAGGACGTCACTTGGCTGGCCGGTTCGCGGAGCACCTCTGAAACATCAGACTCGGCAATGACACCCCGGTCCCGCGCCATTTCCGCTCTACCGGTCATTCACTACAACATCTGTCTGTGTTCGGATTGCCTTTGCACAGGGGCCATCCGGACTCCGGCCTTCACCATGAACGGGAATCAATCTTCTCCCTTGGATCCTTTGCGCCATCGGGGCTCAACTCCCCTCCTCTCTTCATCTAGCTCCCCTCTTTTCCTCTCTTCATTGATACCCCTTCACCCACACCACATCCACATCCCCACCCGCACCCACATCCCTCCAAACCTCCACATCCCACACCACGTCACATCATCCCACACAACTCCACATACACAAGCACTGACCACTTTCCAGCACCCACAACAAAACACCATCTGCACATCCACACACCATCATCCGCACACCTACACACCATCATTCACACACCCACACATTACAGGCATACATTTACACACGCACACATCCGCACATCAGTCACTAGCCCCTACCCACACACACACTTACACATACACACACGCACACTTACACATACACACACGCACACGCACCTTCGTTTTGAGATTACCAATTCTTTATTATCTCCCCTTCTTTCTACCTCTCCTGTCAAACCAATTTTTTCCCAACCAGTCGCCATGCTTGATCGCTAAATCCAGAAGGTTTTTGAAAAATTCTCTGTCTATTTATTTTCTCTTATTCCTTTCTGTTGAAGAGCATAGGTTCGAAACGTAAAAAACTTTCTTACTTTCCCGAGCGTCAAACTAACACACCTACTTGTTGTTCATACACCTGTCTT
>NC_068999.1:21545106-21547062 GCF_001194135.2 Octopus bimaculoides | reverse complement strand
ATATATATATATATATGCATACATATACACACGCACATGTATATAAAATTAATATAAACAGCAGTTTGCAATGTTTGATCCTCCTATATATATATATATATCTATATATCAACGATTGTTTCATAATCTGGACAGAATCTCTAAATACTCTGGAAGAGTTCCATATCCTCTTGAACAACCTACAGCCATCTCTCCAATTTACAAAGGAAATGAGAAGTACCAAATTACAATTCCCAGATATAATGGCAATTAAAAAGGACACCACCATTACCACAGTCATATACCACAAACACATGGACACACATCAATACTTGAATTTTAAGTCATGCCATCCACCACATACAAAACGCAACATCCCATACAGCCTAGCCAGAAGAATTTGTACCATTGTAGAAGATGCGAATATCAGGAACAAACGCCTAACAGAACTAAAGGGATTTTTGCTCAAACAAAAATACCCGTCTCTACTTATAGAAAATGGCATACAGCGGGCTATAAAAATACTCATACAACAACAGAGGACAATCCAAAGAAAAGGAAAATAGGATCAAGTCATACCATTTATAGTGATACACAACCCATGTCACTAGAATATCTTCTTCTGCTATAGCAGAAGACACTTGCCCAAGGTACCACGCAGTGGGACCGAACCCAGAACCATGTGGTTTAGAAGCAAGCTTCTTACCACACAGTCACTCCTGCGCCTTATATTTGAAAGTGGTTACTCTCTAAACGTTTACCTCAAACGAGGAAAGAAATGCACATGGATATAAAGCAACAAAAGATCATTTCACATTATTGTTAAGAGCAAATGCTTATGGAAACTTAGGCCATTGCTTGTTTAGCTCTCAGATTCGTTAAGAATAATAAAAAATTTTGCCGAAGCTAATCTGCCCTTTATATGGAAATCTAACATAAAAGCTTGGGTTACATAGGACTTGTTTAGTAAATGATGCGTCGAAAATTTCTACTCTACTTTCACCTTTTACTTTCACCTCAAGTCCAAGGCACATCTAGTTTTGGACAACGCTCCTGTCCATCTTTAAAACATCGACTCTATCTAAACGTGAGCACCAAATGAAATTGTTTTTAAGCCATCAAAAAAATTCACGACTACAGACTATGAATGGGTGACTTATTTCCGTTTTCAAGGAATATTATCTTAGAACTTAAGTCAGTTTTTTACAGTGATTGATGAAAGATATCAGCTCATCAAATAATTCTAAAAGATTCGCAACATAATGCAAGCAATAAAAATATCAGAGATGCCGATGAAAAAAAAAACAAACAAAAAAACAAACGTATATATCATTTAATTTCAGACAAAATTATGTCCAAATTGATTTAAATAAAACCAAAGGACAGAGAATGAGTTGATCGCACTCAACAAAGGCGATTCAAGTCGGATTTAAAGAATACCTTCCCCTACGATAATCTCAAGGGGTTCACAAGCTACAAGTGTCTAGTTCAAATAATGGAAAAATAAACCCTCTACAACCAGGTCTATCAACAGAGATCTTATCTAAAATTTTTAACGAACTAACCCCTACATTACAGTGACGTAAAAAAATAACGATCCAAATTAAGAATTAAGGGTACAAAAATGTTATTTGGAGATATTAGAGGGTGGTAAGAAGAAAGGTGAAGCAATTCGCAATTGATGCCTTTTAAAATAAGAATATAAATCTAACAGAGACACTAGAAGCATAATTACGCTCTTTAGTTTCGTATCTTTTCCTAGATGCATAAATTAAAAAACGAGAGGATAGATTTGATTTTTTGCCTGTGAATGTATGGGCTTTGTAAGCCTATTGTATTTTAAATAAGTGTTTTTTTTTTCTTTCAGTATTGAAAACTCATATACATGAAAATCGCTTTACCTTCCTCTGAATGCAAAATAAAAATGTAGAATATATCAATTTTTGTCAATCGTTTTAATGGTGTACACACACACAC
>NC_068999.1:21543900-21544497 GCF_001194135.2 Octopus bimaculoides | reverse complement strand
ATATATATATATATATATATATATATACACACACACATATATACATATATATACATATAAATGTATCTCGGTATGTGGATGTATGTGTACATGGGTGTATACATCTGTAGATATACGTGTACAGTGCAGATGCATTTACGTATGTTTACATGGAATGTATGACAAAATATGGAGTGGACATCTTTAATAACATTTTTCGATGAAGCAAACACACTACTCCAGCTTTTTATTTTCAATTATATTTGGCTGTCTCAATCTTCAGCTTTTAATTCCTTTTCTTTTTCTCTCTCACACTGCTCTTCTCTTTTAAGCATAGCCACATATCTATCTGAATAGAGTCAGCGCTGCTGCATTCCGAACAGACAAAAAAGGGACAAGAAACCAATATATAAAATACAATAATGTTGATTAAAACTTCAAAGACATTTCACTATAAATGGATCATGTGATCCTATTAAATCACCCACACGACCATACAATCTTTCCTTCTCTTTCTCTCTCCATCTCTCTCCCCCTCCCTCTCTCTCTCTGTCTCACATACAAACGTATAAGTATGTATGCATACATCTGCGCATACTTATATATATATATATATAT
>NC_068999.1:21540012-21541114 GCF_001194135.2 Octopus bimaculoides | reverse complement strand
ATATATATATATATATATATATGTATATATATATATATATATATATATATATATATCATTGTGTGTGTCTATGTCTGAGTTTGTCTCCCACAGCATTGCTTGACAACGGATGTTGGTGTGTTTACGTACGCATACTTAACAGTTCGGCAAAAGAGACTGATCGACTGATCGAATAAGTACTAAGCTTACATCGAATAAGTCCTGGGGTCGATTTCTTCGATTGAAGGCGATGCCTCAATATTGCCGCAGTCAGACGACTGAAACAAATAAAAGAATAAATGTCTGTGAAGAAGAATATGTGTTATACCCATATATACAAGTGTGCTGAGAAGAGGAACTAACAGACTAATTATCAAAACGACTCATGGCAGTTGAAAACATCATCTCTACTACACAGAGCAAGCTGACTCTCTTTCTATATATATTTATGCACAAGCAATAGACATACTTAGCATGTTGCCATTTATGATTTACTTTAAGAGAGCAATGGGCATAGACCAATGAAAATCCAGAGCTAGAATCCGTGTATATAATAATAATAATATGTATAATAACAAAAGAACGAGACCTCGATATATGTAGAAATAGAGGATTATATATGCTATAATTTATGGAGCGAACAGTAAACGGTTGCCATTATTAGTACTCAGAAGGTGGCGAGCTGGTAGAATCGTTACCACGCCGGGACGAAATACTTAGCAGTATTTTGCCTGTCTTCATGTTCTGAGTTCAAATGCCGCCGGGGTAGACTTTGCCTTTCATCCTTTCGGGGTCGATAAATTAAGCATCAGTTGCAGACTGGAGTTGATGTAATCGACTTAATCCCTTTCCTCAAATTTGAGGCCTTGTGCTTCCAGTAGAAGGAATTATTAGCACTCAATTTCGAATGTCGGAGCGAAGCGCTACTGTACATTCTCTTTTTCCATCTATTAGAGTTACTTCCCTTAAATCAGACGGTTTTTCGTAGCGTCTGTTGCCATTTAATAACCGACGAGAATGTACAGTAACGCTTCGCTCCGACATTAGAAACTCTGAGTACTAATAATGACAACTGTTTACTGTTTGCTCTATTAATTACAGCATATATATATATATATATATA
>NC_068999.1:21537591-21538316 GCF_001194135.2 Octopus bimaculoides | reverse complement strand
ATATATATATATATATAAAAGAGATGACACAGGAAAAGACGATTATGTTATGAACGTCATTAGCTTACAGCTGTTTCTGCTATAAGATGCGGTGGACTCATAGTTGAGTGCCTGAATAGCAGCTTAGAGCTTCATCGGAACCTCGAATATGAAGATGCTTCCGAAAATCCAAAAGATCCTATCGATGAACTTATTTCATGAGGAATGTACTCTTCATGAAATAACTTTATCGATAGAACCTTCTGGATTGTCAGTTACATTGTCAGACACTCTACATTACACTTCTTTGTACTTGATTCCTATGCATCCTGTTAACCGAGTCAAAAAGAGGAGGTTACTGTGGTAGCCGCACGACTCTCTGAATCCGCATCTTATACTACTCATTTCATTTGTATAGGCACAGGCGTGGCTGTGTGGTAAGAAGTTTACTTCACAAGCACTTGAACCTGGGTTCAGTCCCGCTGCATGGCTTCTTTGGCAAGTGTCTTCTACTATAAACTCGGGCCGACCTAAGTTGATTTGGCAGATGGAAAACGAAAAAAAGTCAGTCCGTCATTTTGAAACATTTCATTCATTTAGTTTGGTATGTTTACATCTTTGTCGCCTTCAAAGTATTCTCCATTTGAAGCGATGCTTTGGTCTAAATGCGTTTTCCACTGTTCGAAGCAGTCTTGGAAATCTTGCGAAGTTATGCCTTTTAGCGCTTCCGTCATTTTTTTCTTCAC
>NC_068999.1:21534275-21537168 GCF_001194135.2 Octopus bimaculoides | reverse complement strand
GGACGATTCCTTTCGCATCGATGAAATATATCAACATCGTCTTGACATTGGACTTCTCTTGACACACATTTTGTGGGCGTGGTGACATTGAATGCTTCCATTGACTTGATTGCTGCTTCGTCTCTGGGTCGTAGCCATAGCACCGGCTTTCGTCACTAGTGATAACTTTCGAATCAATTTCCAGCTGTTCTTTCAGTTCATGACACGCATTCAGTCGTGACTGCTTTTGATCGTCCGTGAGCAAGTGAGGCACAAATTTTGCTGCAACTCTTTTCATCTGCAATTCCTCGCTCAAAATTCGCTGGCAGGAGCTCCAGGACACACCAGTCATATCAACAAGTTCGTCAATTGTCCGGTGATGGTCCTCCAAGATTAGTTCATGAATTTTCATGATGTTTAAATTCGTTTGGGAGGTCGCAAAGAATATGTGTATACCCATATCGCAAATTACGGGGACGTAAACAAACAAGTACCGATTTTCAAGCAGTGTGTAAGAGTACACACACGAACACAAAAGACACACAAACACAAAAGACACACTCACACACACACAAACGCAAACATACGTATGACAAGCTTCTCCACTATTTCCACCTACCAAATTCAATGGTCTACTCGGGGTTATAGTAGGAGACATTTGCTGAAACTGCCACCCAGTTGGACTGAACAAGAAACCACGTGGTTCCAACGCGAGCTCCTTAACTACATAGTTATGCTTTATATTCAAACATCAATAAATTCTATGGTTAAAAATGGCCAGAGTAATCTATTAAAAAGCGATTATAAACCCTCGCTGTAGATATTCATATTTACATACACGCATACATACTTACACACACACACACATTCGACAGGCTTCTTTCAGTTTCCATCTATCAAACCCACGCACAAGGCTTTGGTCGGCCCGAGGCTAGAGTAGAAGACACTTGCCCAAGGTTCCACGCAGTGGGAGTGAACCCGAAATCATGTGGTTGAGAAGCAAGCTTCTTACTACACAGCCATGTAAAAATAAATTAATATATAAACATACATATCATAATATAGAAAAGTGAATATATATATATATGTGTTTCAATTTGAAGGTCAAAGTTTTGTACTCAGGCAATTGTAATTATGCACAGGTGCATTTTTCAAGGAAGAGGTTATACACTATGTGACTTTTTTGTGAAATTTTTCTCCTTTTTTGCTGCTAAGAGAAAATTGTAAGCTCCAAACCTTACAACAGACATTAGAAAACGTTCATTAAAAAAATAATTAATTTCAAGTGATTATGTAAATCAGTACAGTATTACGAAAAAAAAAAAAAATGGTATTTTCCCAGAAAATAAAAAAAATATATAATAAATTATATATTAGGTTCATATAGTATTTTTGCGCATGTGTATGAAGTTAAACTTTATCTGATCTGCTTAGCTTCAAGCAACATGAATAAATCAACCTTCCTAGACAAACTGAAGATTGTCAGCATCTTTTTAAATTAACTTATCGGGTGAATAATGTAATGAATTCATGTAATTGTGTTTATTTCCGATATTAAATACCCCGGCAGGCCACAATACTGATGTTAGTATATATTAGATGTTGTACTCTATTTGTGGCCGATGATCAGAATCTTGCTCTTTCCTAAAATGACCTTCATTTCCTATACCAGGGGTTTTCAAACTGTGGTCCGCGGACCACAGGGGGTCCGCAAGGACAGGACAGGGGGTCCGCAAGGACATGACAGGGGGTCCGTAGACAGCAAATACTTTTTATGGGCAATTTGATTTTATATATGTCTTTTAATCGAAATCTTTTAATTGACAATAAACCTATTTGTTAAATACTGTTAAATAAATAAATGTAAAAATATATGTTATTTTAAGCAAATATTTATGTATAAATGTCATAAGCGTTTATAAGGGGGTCCCTAAGGTAAATCCTGAAATATAAAGGGGTCCGCAAGTCAAAAAGTTTGAAAACCCCTGTCCTATACTACTGATGGTCTTCCTATACTACTGATGGTATTCCTATACTACTGTTGGTCTTGATAAAGAATTTCTGGAGTCCTCCTTCGCTAATTTCCATTGGCTCTATATCGTTAGAAAAATGTAGTCTGCAAAGGGATGTCTTAGATGGAAGGGGAGGTAGAACGCAGATAGACTTATCCATATTTTTCAAGAAGGCGCTGAAAAAAATTAGGGAAAAGAAAAATCATTGACGAATGCAAACTATTGCTTTCAAGAAGTCTTGTGTTCGTGTAGTACTTGAATCACTTAGATGCTCAAATCCTTCATCAACTTTCGAAGCAAAACCACCCTCTTATCACTTGACAAACATTCATGTCAAGAATCGTTAAAGAAATTGTGGTAGAAGTCCGATGTTGAATATCACCTCTGATCTATAGCTGAACTGAATCTTATCTGCTCTTTTGCGTAAATTTCCTCTGCGTAAATTTCCTCTGCGTAAATTTCCTCTGCGTAAATTTCCTCTGCGTAAATTTCCTCTGCGTAAATTTCCTCTGCGTAAATTTCCTCTGCGTAAATTTCCTCAAGTCTGTATAAAAGGATTCTGCGCAATACTTTACTGGGGTGACTGATGAAATGGATGACTCTGAATTTGGGCAGCGTCTTAAGGTGTTTTTCTTGTACAGCAAGGACTGAATCCATTCTTAGCACCATTGTTTGATTTTTCCTATAGATATCAACTCCTTGAGAAATTGTGGCCCTTCATGTTTCTGGATGTTTTCCACTCTTGATGCTGGTTTTTCGTTGAGTATCCGCACTTTCTTTTCAACATCTTGCAACCATCTCAAAATCTTTTGTTGCTATTGGTAGAATTTTCAAAAATACTAGTGTCATGACTAATTTTATGTATGTATGTATGTATGTATGTATGTATGTATGTATGTATG
>NC_068999.1:21531271-21534265 GCF_001194135.2 Octopus bimaculoides | reverse complement strand
ATGTATGTATGTATACATGCATGTATAAATACATACATACAGAATGTCCCTAAACTATGGCACCGAAGTTTCGGGCCTTAATAACTATCAATAAATGCGATATGAAAATTATACATCATGATAAAAGTTTAGTATATCTTCTTTTTGTGCTAAAATAAATACATTGCTGTTTTTTCGTTGTTTATTTCTTTATCTACTTTGCTTCACTAATTTTTTTCAGATTTTGTCTCATAAAACAGACATGTTTATTGCAGGATAGTACACTTCACACTATACAAGTCCGTCCGATTACAGAACTATCAACGCATGATACTTAAAGTATATTACTTCTAAATATAGTGTTCAGTGAATGCTAGGTGTATGAAATAGGATCAAAGTTCCTTCACATGGCATACTCTTATCAGTCCGGTTTTGCTAAATCTTGTAGATATTCCTCTTTAGATGGGACGCCGGCTCACCGCAGGTCTGCTCATTTTTGAAAGCTGGAGCAATGTGACATTATAGATAGATAGATAGATAGATAGATAGATAATTCATTGTTCACAACTACAGCTTTACTTCGAAATATTTTATTTCTCAAGAATTCGTTTACTCATATTTTACATTATTTCCATTTTGACTTTTAAATTACTATTTATAATAATTCGGTTTGCGTTTTAGTAAATACGTTTGCGAAAGTGTCGCTAATCCCCTTGGCTCCTGCTAAGAAAATCATAAAAAAATCCCTTGATAAGAGCAGAATAGTGCATGATTATAGCGAGTGCATATTACTGAAACAAATGCAGAATTATTTATATAGTTCAATTATATATACAAAAGAAAAAATAGAACTGTTCATAGAGGAAACGAAAAGTTGAAAGGATTTTCTATTTAATTGTAAATGCAGTTATGCACTTATTGTTAGATCAAAATTTGCATAAGATATTTCAGTTTTTCTTTTCTTACATAAGATTCTTCAATGTCACTACACCACTAAAACTCGCACATGGAAATTAAAACACGATTAGTTTCACGAAAATTTATATTACGTATATTGACACGATACAGCGGCATATAATGATAAACATTATTATGACAATTATATCACTTCTATCTTTAGTTGCAAATAGTATAATCTCTAACACCTTAAATTCGGTGTTCTGTGCTACTTATTTTATACGGTAATTGAGAAAACTCTGAAATTGTGATATTTCTATCGTTATGAAACACCGCAATAAATTTAGCCACTCAAGAATTTGAAAAATACTGAAGCCCACTTATAGGTTTCCCTTTGCAATCCATCAACACTTTTACCTGATAGGAAAACAGTACAAAATTTTCGATGTTAATATTATAATTTACATTTTTTTGTCTTAGGTTGTTTCGGAATGAGCAAGCCATTTTAATTTTATTTTCCTCAAAACGTTCTTTGGCTTTTGAACATCAATATTTTGTAATAATATTAGTGACTTATTAACTATTCACAAATCTTACAAGCAGAAACAGGGTTAAGAATAAAGAAAACAATTCAATTTCAAAATAGGCGAAAACTTTCTTAAATTCAAAATACGAGGAGAAAATATTTTAAAATGAATTTTGCATACAATAAATGTTTAGCTCAAAGAAATATGATATAAACGCTTTAAGGAAAAGCAAAAAAAGAGGATATATTACTTTGGTATTTTACACTACAGAAGAGCAAAGTCTATAGAGTGAATTTTTCTGGTAGGCTGAATCTTAGTCTCTAATGTTTTGGATGGTTTTCCTCGTAGAACGTAATTTAAGAGTTAGAAAATTATCGTATAATACTGATGCTTTTAAACCAAAGAAATTGTCAAAACTAGTACTACAATAGGGTGTCAATTCGAAGCGTCACCTTCAAATCATTGCACGTGCGTGCCAAAACAGTTCCGAAGCCCACTGTCTAGCGCTAAAACTTGAAAAGATACCTGATTACAACATTAAGAAGAGATACCTGATCACAACATTTGAAAGTTTACAATTATTAACTCACTTCATTTTTTTTTTTTTTTCACTTTTCTCGCTTATCATTTGATAAGTAAATAACCACAATTCAAAGAGTTAGTTTTGATAGCTAATGACTTAGAATAGTAAGTTTATAATGAGTGCTATAGTATTTATGCCAAGTCTAATTTCGAACATTGAAATTAATACTACATTCTTTTGCTCGCGTGTGTTTCAGTGGCATACTGATCAAGCAAAATGGTTTTATGTAAGAAAGGATATGCTGAGATATTTTATTTAATTTTTGATCTAAACGAACTTAAATACAATTACATTTACAAACCAATTATCACAACATAGCGTTGTCGGAATATAAGAAGCATTCCTTTTAATATTTCTAGTCATTGTGCATTTATTTCGTAAGACTTTATATGATTTTTTACTTGAAAACTTGAATATAAAGAATTTAAGATTTTTTTGTTTTTTTTTTTGCTTTTCATATTACTCGGCACAGTGAAGAGAGAAAACACATCTATAGTTTTAGACTTTCGAAATTATATATTCAGAATGAGAAGAATTTGAAATGTGTCAGACACGATCAATGGGAGTCGTGTAGCCACTGAAATATAAATGATAATGTTTGGATTTCTGCACCATCGACTTGGTATCTGATTTATTCTGAGTGTTATATTTTGCTGTACATAGCTCTTAGCGCTGTGCTGCGTTGCACGTATTCATTCTATCATTAATCGAATTAATTCCAAAATAACAACAATAAAAGGTGTTGATTCAAATAACAATACAAGCCTTAGTAATTTTCAGAGATAACAAAAAATTGAACATATGATGATTTTAACACTTACTACGACGGTTAAACTTACGCCATATATTCATTATTACACACGCAAATAAAGAAGATACAATTACATTACAAAAATATAAATATATGTGTGTAAATATGCGTGTGTGTGTATGTACATATATGATATATACAAAATATGTTTTTTTTTGTGTGTGTGTGTGTGTGTGTGTGTGTGTGTGTGTGTGTGT
>NC_068999.1:21526770-21528664 GCF_001194135.2 Octopus bimaculoides | reverse complement strand
TATATATATATATATATATGCATATATATGTATATATTTATGAGTGTGTGTGTGTAGAAATTTGGCGTCTGAGTGATATATCTTTGAAATTATAATAAATTGTGTATATATATTATATTGTGACAATTGCTGACAAATAATGACAATACAATATGAGTCTTTGCTATATATTTTCAGATTCATATCTATTATTCTAGTCAAATTTTAACATCTGAATAATAAACTATAGTTCTAAAATGATTAATGACATTTCCTTCTCATTCTTCTGGTTGTCGCTGTCTCAGTCTCTCTTTCTCAATGAAACACATACACATGCAGTATATGAGACACATGTCTATATCGTATATTGTCTGTGATAATATAATTAGATTCTTCGTTTGAATGATGTCACACTCCTTTTATGAACTTTATGAAAGCAATGTGTTATTTAGAAATCGAATATATTTTTACGTAACAACTTACGCCAACGGCAATCGCCAGAATGCATGATCCCTAAGTAATATTGAAGGACGTAACCGGCTGTTATTCATCTACTAGCCGGCAGGTGATGTATCCCACATCGTAAAAATATACAAAACACTAATATAACGGATTACAGACTCATACACAGAGAAGCTTCGTTCGTTTTGTTTCGTTTGTTTGACCTCCATGTTAACTAAACCGTTTCTTGACTCCGGAATATTCCGATCATATCTAGCTTTGACTCAGAACGACATTTTTCTCCTAGTAGACTTACAATAGCATTTATATTGTAAGATCATTGCTTAATTTAAGTGTGTGTTGAGTTGTTATTTTCCGCGTGTAATGTGATAGACAAGGTGCTTCTAAATGGAAAATTATAATTGTTTCTAACTAAAGTATTATATTTCAAACTAAAGTTTTGATTGGTCAGGGTGAATGTCATGCAATTGGCAACATTATAAGAATGTTACTTCAAATTATAGACCATAAAAGGACGACAGGCAAAACTCTCCCTACCAATATTTAAGTGTACACCACAAAGAACTCTGATGAAATGTAATGTTTTTACGGCCTGAGGCAATTCTGTATTTCATCGCATAACAATCACAATTACGATGTATAATATATATATTATAATAAAAAATACTAAAATATTTCCACACTATAAATGCTAACAGATAATTTGAAGACCACCTTGATTTATTCAGCACAGACCATGAGCATCAACACAAATAAAATGCTAACCACTACATATATTACCAGCAAATGTTCAACAGAATGAAGATGCGAGATTGGGTAATAGCACAAGCAACGTCTGTAGCATTGAAAGTAGTTTAGAATAGAATTATCTACTTTAAGTAATACATCTCGCTTTAGTAAATATCTCAAATTGTAAATATATAAAGAGTAGTTGAGAGAGACTATTTCACGAAATATAGCATTAAGATTTCAATATACGCGAGATGGTTAAGCAAACTACAAAGCATTTAAATATTGTGCATGTGAATGTGTATATGAGTTTGTGTCAAAATTTACACATATATGTAAACGTTCATATTTATATGCAATTAGGTAAATATATATGTGTATATATATTTATATAAAGATTTATAAATATATATGTGTGTGTGTGTGTGTACACACACGCACACACACAGAAAGAGACGGCAGATATATATTCGGCGACTAAAACGGCAACTCCACCAAGCGTGCTTGTTGAGGGTGGTGAAAGTTGGACTCGCTGTGGGATAAAAAGTAAAACTGTCAAATTGAGGTAGAACTAGTGTAGTCAACGGTCATTCAACAACGTGTTTGTGGACATGTATGTGGAGTGTTTGTGTGTGTTAGTTTGTGTGAGTGTGTGTGTATGTATGTGCATATATATGTATATATATATATATATATATATATATATATATATATATATATATAT
>NC_068999.1:21516289-21526330 GCF_001194135.2 Octopus bimaculoides | reverse complement strand
TATATATATTGTATTTCAAACTGTATATATTGTATATATTGTGTTTTAAATTGTATATAGTGTATCTCAATTTATAAACTTATTTTTACTCAATTGTAACTCAATTTTTAATAATTTTTATTTTATTTTACTTTTCTTCGTATGATAAATAGATTAGAGGTGGATGAAGCTCCTTTGTTTACTGAAGTCGTGGCAAAGGCAGTCTAGGAGAAGGTAACTCTGAATGTAAATACTTCACTGCTGCTTTGTAGCTATCCTTTGACCAAGCAAAGACTAGGAGGAGCTCATTCTGATATAAAACCAGCGACTACAAATGCACCCAATGATGTGGACTTGCTCTTCTTGTTGGATAATGCTTTGTAGTTTAGAGAGTGTGAATGGTTTCTGTACAAAACGTTTGCTCACTTTAAAAAGCATCAAGCACAGATATTGCTGGAGAGGAGAAAGAAATGCACGTCTTGTATGTACATGGCTGGCCGAAGCCTAAAAAAGGCACAACTAAACAATAAAAGTGGATGTTAATACTGAAGCAAATAGCAAAAAGGACTCTGTGATAGTTAGTTCTGTGAACTGGCTCAGCAGATATACCAGGGCACAACAGCCTGGATCTGGTTGTCATCTTGCAACTGTGAGTAAATTCAGGTTAAGATGTAAGTCTACGAATATAGGATGTTGGAATGTTCGAACTTTATTAGACAATGATTGTCAGAAATTTCGTCCGGAGAGAAGATCCGCGCTTGTAGCAAAAGAGTTACAGCGATATGATTTGAATGTTGTAGCATTAGCCGAAACAAGAATTCTTGGAAAAGAGAATTTTGTAGAAAAATTTGCTGGATATCCTTTATTTCAGAACGGTAGAGAAGAAATCTATAAGCGACAATCATGAGTGAGATTTGCAATCAAAACAACTCTGGTTAAAAATACTTGAGGAATTATCATGTGGTCATTCTGATTCTTTGATATCTTTAAGACTTCCGTTAAGAAAAATCCCCCTATGCAACACTTACAGGTACATATGTTTCAACTATGAATTCATCGGATGATGATAAACTTGCATTCTAGCTATCACTTACAGAAATTATATGCAGTATCCCTCTAGATGACAGAGTTGTCAGTTTAGGTGATTTTAATGGTTGCGTTGGTGCAAATTGGGAGACCTGGGTGTCTTAAGAAGGCATTGGATGGGGAGCTCCAACAGTAATGGTTTACTACTATTAGAAATGTGCGAAGAGATTTATTTGTGTGTCAAGAACACAATGTTTCAACCAAAAAATAAGTATAAGATTATATGGATGCACACCCTGGTTCTAGGAAATGGCATATTATAGATTACATTCTCACTAGGACACGAGATATTAGTTACTTTGCTATTGTACATTTGATGTGTAATGCAGAGTGCTGGACCGACTATAGGATTTTGCGTGCTAAGGTGAATTTAGTTGTCAAGCCCAGAGTTACAGAAAATAATGACAAGTTACCTAAACGGAATGATGTCAATAAACTTAAGATACTGTCAGTACACAATGAGTTTGTGAGTGAGATAAATAATTTGTCCTGTGATGTAAGTTGGAAGTCATTCAAAGAAAAAGTCTATGAGGTTTGTAGCAACATTCTTGGCTTTCCTGTCAAAAAGCACCAAGATTGGTTTGACGATAATGATGACGAAATAAGGCTCATCTTAGAGGAGAAGCGAAACGCATTTAACATGTTGCAAAATGTTGTCATGTCAGCGAACAGGATAGTGGCTATACATTTCAAAGTAGTAAAAACAACAGTGCAGATGAAGCTGGAAAGTTGGTGGAGTGATACATGCGATTAAATACAAGAAGCCTCAAATACTAACAATTTCAAAGATTCTACTCTCTCTTGAAAAAGTTTATGGACCAGCTTCGTCAGCGGATGCGCCATTTCGGAGCAAGGAAGGCACAGAATTATCAATACATTTTAAAGACATTAGAAGGGAGATGGAAAGAGTATTTTGATGAGTTGTTGAATAGACCCACTGAAGTTGACCACTCTTTTCTTGATAACATATCTAGGAGGCCAACAAAACATCTTTTAGCAGATGTTCCAAACCTGGCTGAAATAAAAGCGGCAATCAGGAAATTGAACAATGGAAAGACCCCTGCTGTGGATTGACTAGGTGCAGAGATGTATAAATATGGTGGGGATCATCTCTGTACAATGTCCACAGATACTATTCAGAGGGTTTGGCATAATAAAGAGCTTCCTCCGCATTGGCGTGATGTGACAATAGAGATACTATATAAATTAAAAGATGGAAAGGGTGTTTGTGTGAAAATTATGGCGGCATTTGTCTGTTAGCTGTTGCTGGAAAGGTTTTCTGTAGGGTAATGCTAGACAGATTGCTTCTGCGCATTGCTGATGATGTTCTACCACAATTGCAATGTGGGTTTAAGGATAGTAGGGATACTATGGATATGATATTTTCAGCTAGACGGTTGCAAGAGAAGTGCATCGAACAGCATATGGACTTATACCAGATTTTCATTGATCTAATGAAAGTGCTTGATTCTGTCAATAGAGTTGCACTTAGGAAGATCCTGAAACAGCTAGGATGCCCCGAAAAATTTGTGAGAACGCTTAGACAGTTTCATGACAAGATGAAAGTGAGAGTTAATGTTGGGATTACCTTATCAGAGCCAATTTCTTTACAATATGATGTAAAACAACATGATATTCCTGCTACAACATTGTTCGCTATGTATTTTGAAATAGTCTTTCAAATAGCATTTGAAGATTGCACAGAAGGGGTCTATATAACTTATAGGACAACGGAAAAAATCTGTTCAGTCCCAAAAGACTCTGCCAAAACGAAATTTCAGCACTCTAACCTCACGGAGTTTCTATACGCAGATGATTGAGACCTGTTTTCACATTCCCAGAAAGATATGCATCACATGCTGAATGCGGTTTCTGCAGCATGTGCAGCATTGGGTCTAACGATGAATCTGAAAAATATACCAGCCTGCTCCCTCCAAGATGTATGTGGACCCTTTTATAACTAAGAATGGTCAAATGTTGGAGACTGTGTCTAGATTCATTTATTTAGGAAGTAACTTGAGCACTGCTAGCCTTGATAATGAAGTTTCATATAGAATCAGCATGGCTGGTTGTGCTTTTGGTAGGCTTGATAGGTGTCTGTGGACACAAAATAACATATCTTCATAAATTAAAGTTAAGGTATATACCATCTTTGCTATATAGGAATGAGGTATGGGCTATTTAGCGTAAACATGTTAGGCACCTGGAATGATAACATCAATAATGAGAAACATTTGGTGGATAAACTGGAAAATGGTCATTAGTAATGTGGAGGTGCTTGAGAGGAGTGGCAGTAGTATTATAAAGTTAATGATTCCGCAAAGACGTTTGCGGTAGGGGGGACATCTGAAATGGATGAGCGATGAGTGATTGCACAAGCAGCTACTGTATGGTGAGCTGGAAGACGGCAGGAGACAAGCGCTTAAGCCTAAACGAAGGTTTAAGGATTGCCTTTAAAATGCTCTCATACAGACCGGAATTGCAGTTGGTTATTTGGAAGAGGGAGGCGGAAGACCGGGATGGATCACGGGAGACAGTGCCTAGTGGTTGTTTGGAGATTGAGAAAGAGAGAGAGAGAGAAGTGTGAGAGAAGTAGCAGAGGGCTTAGAAGGAAGGAAACTGTAGAGAGTGAGGGAGTGTTGATTTGGGTTTTTTGGGAGCAGGTATTTGAGTCATGCAGGCTCGTGTCACCCAAAAATTCCTCATTACTCGCTTCCTGAGGAGGGCCAGCTCATTTCCTATCACTAACCTTACCTTTACTCACCACGTGCACTATCGCTATACACCTGTTTTACCTGTTTCTCCCCCTCCCAAACCACGGCCATATATCATCATTATTACTTTATGTACTTTTTTCCATATGTTATATTTTCTATCTGTTACAACCTTTTATACCTTACTTTCTAACGAGTAAATTCACCTTCCTTCCACCGTTATTTTGATTTATAATGTTTGATTTTACCAAATGTTTCTACAGCACACGTTTCTACTCAAATTTCCTTTGGATCCAAGTCTCCTCCCTATGGATTTTACATCTTCACTATTCTCGGGCACTCCATCAAATTCTCTGGACTTTCAATCAAGAGTGTAATATATTTGAAGTATCATTTTTTTTTGTTTCCAGTCCTAAAGGACAGGTACTTCATTTTCCGACACGTGCACATTTGTATCAAGTTCCATTGCAATTCCATGCGTCATACTTCAAGAAAAGTTCCATTTACCATTTCTCCAACATTTCTAAACACATTACATCAAACCTCTCCAGATTTTTCACCAGTGTTTTGCAATCTAAAAACTAACTTTTCTTCACCCAGAGAAAGCGTAATGTTCCTACTTCCCTCCCTCCCCCTCTCTCTCTATCTTAATCTCAGTCATTCTGTCTTTCTGTCTTGTTGCCTCCCTCTTGTATATTTTAACAGTGCTTTTTTATGGTAATTCGTTTCCTCCGACTTCTCTACTCTCCCAGATCTCGGAGATTTTTTTTACTTTCGCTTCTTTGATTTCATATATTCATTTCAAGTAAAAGTGTGTCACACTCATACAGTTACATAATTTTGAACGTCACCTTCCACATTCTCTTTCACTTTTGCCTGACTCTTGAACGCGCTCGGACTTCCTCACATCTGCGCTCTCTTCACACTGCACAAGAACCTAAACATCACTCTTCCATATGCTCACACCATACCCTCCAATACTTGCACAAAATCTTTGCACGTTTGTCAACGTTTTCTAACGACCCACCATGCAAATCCAGAAAAATGACATCTATATCATAGAAAGTACACAAACATATTAACGAAGAAATTCTCAAGGAAGTAAAAGAATCAAGAATAAACTTTCCAACCTAATAGAAAAACTAAACAAATTACTGGATTTTTCTGCAAAACACGATGGGAAAGAGGAAGAGAATTATTTGACAAACACTTAATGCACAAACAACAAGTTTTTTGCAAAAATGTCGAGGCAATCGTCCAAACATGTTCAGCAGAAAATAATTCACCACGTGCAGGAATATCCGCAAATAATCCCAATTCAACTCTCCAGAAGAAAGACTGACGAGATATATTTGCTTTAAAATCTCTCATAAGAATATTTGCATTATGGAATATATTCAAAAACAAGAACAAAGCAGAACATTTCAAACAGTATATAACCTAAACACAATTAACCTTATTGAAGAAAATTCGACACCTGAAGAACCAGAACAGCAAACAATTGTATATCAAAAATTATGTAGAGATAGAAAGCAAAATGATATTGAAACTTATGGGATACACTAAAGAATAAAAATACAATATCATAGACCAACAAATGAAACTCGAAATTTCAAAACAGAAAATCGATCAAAAACTGCAAGATTGTGATTGTAGTCTCTGGAAACAAGGATGTGAAAGCGATGAACTGATTTCTTTACATAGAAAGGAAACAAATGAACAGTGGCTCACCTAGTATGAAGAACATTTGAGAAAAGAATACGCATAAAACCTAGACCGACTCTTAAAGAACAGGATAATCAAAACACTCTACTCCGACCCATACTCTGTAACAACAGAAATAGACTAACAAATGGGTAATAGAGTACCTCAAAACAAAAGTACGCCGGTAATTTAGGACAAGAATAGTCAAATCATATGGAACAACGATATAAAATAGGTAGGAAAAAATATCCTACACTCAAGCATACGACAATGATTTCACAGGAAGCCAACATCACATGATATGAAATAATTTCAGAGGACATAACAAAATGTACAGCCAAATGTAGAATAATAATTTCGAACGAAACCAACATTGCAGGATAGGGAAAAACTTCAGAGAACACAATAACATGTAGAATGCCGAAATACGCTGAAATTATACAAACAATAATTTAAGAAAAAGCAAGGATATTGTAAACAAAGATGACTCCCATCCTAAGAACTGATTTTTAAACATAAACCAGAAAGACAGAGACTCAAGATAGATTCCAATCAGGAAAAACTAAAAATAGTCAACCTTTAACAAAAGTCTAGCCCCTTTTTAAAAACTGCACTTAGGAACTGACTAAAATTCACCCCAATCCCACCATACTCATATACGCGTGAAATTAAAGAGATTAAATCCTTGACAGACTCATTTCCATATGAAATACCTAAATGAATAGAGTCAATTTATTGTTGATGGTTTCTAATTTATCTCAGAGAACAACAACTTCATATTCGATAACAAAGCCTATCGACAAAAGTCAGAAGCATCGATGGGGACAAAATGTGCCTTCACATACGTCAATTTACTCATGGGACATCGAGAAATGAAAATCAACGGAAGATCCTCTGAGAGGTTTCAAAGAAGAATTCAGCTGATTTCTTATAGAGAACCGGAAGGGGTTTCTAGATGCATGTTTAATGTTCGGGGGAGGGAAAATATTGGCAAACAGAAATAATGGTAAAATCTTATAAACAGCATAAATGCTCACATTCAGTTCAGCATGGAATTCAGTAACCTTAAACTCCCTTTTTAGACATTCTAATAACGAAAAATTCTCAGAACAATACCTCCTCACATCATGTCGCCCAAAGGACAAAAGAAGCTTCATCCCATTGAGTTTAGTCAAGTGAATATGCACAATTGTATAAACTCTTGAATCAAGAGACCGAAGATAAAACGAAATGACAGAAGTGGTATTATTAACAAAATACCCCCATAAAAATTATCCAATTTGCAATTTAGAAAGCTAAAGAAATTGACATTCAAGAACATCGAACAACAAAACCTAAGAATGAAAAAACACTTTACCATATGTAACATTTTAGCCCAAGACACACCGACGTTTTCACGAACATATATCTAAATCAACTAAAGTTACAAAACGATAGAGCAAATGAACAAATAAAGTCACTAAACAGACCAATACAAGACTTCAAACTCATAAGAATGTCGCAGCTCATTACCAGGTCTCGAATTCCACTTCAAAGCGAGGCGTACAATTAGAGTTAGGAACAACTTCTCGTGTAAATCGGACAACGTAAGTTACATTATAACGTGTACATTTTGCCGAGAATTGTACAATAGACAAACGGATATGACACTAAAAAAAGAAGGGTGGTACATGGTTAATAAATCAGATAACCATACACAAGAATGATACTCCTGAGTGAACATATAGATTGCTGTAGGGAAAGACCTTACCCAAATATTGTGTCCTTCCTTTCCATCAGTGCAGTGATTTAATGACGGAACAGCAAAGAAACAATAACGAAATGTATTTTGTGAAAAAATACAAATATAAGCTCAACTCATTCTGCTTTAGTTAACTCGTAACACTGACTTTACAGGTGGAATGTTCCTCCAGTCAGTTACACTATTGCACATTCTCAATAAATGATAACCTAGGCATAAAAAATGTCAGTAAATACTCCAGCTGTCAATATGTTTATACTAATACCTTTCTTGTATACTATTTTTTGAGGATCTGAATGCTAACAAGCGATATAACGGGAAGCAATGAAGTATATATGTATGTGTGGGAGTGTATACGTATAGATAAATACATATTCGTGCGTGTACACACACACACACATACACACAAACATACGCATACACATGTATGTATATATAACTATAATACATAAGTGGATATGCATATTCATGTGCAGACATGTATGTATGTATGCATGCATGCATGTATGTATGTATGCATTTATATTCTTCTGAATACGAATTTAGAACAAAATAAAATTACAAACTTTCCAGAGGTCTACCTAATAACTGTACCAAATTTAAACAGCTAGTAACAAGAACAACATTGGAACAAATGTCAGCTATGATAATTCCAACAACGGAAAAATGGGTTGATACCCTCTGAGAATAGATCACCCCGTCTTCTGATAACAGTAATCGATTATGTTGGAGCACAAACGACGGAAAGACATAAATCAGAATTGCGTCCTTGCTTTAGAAACGTCATAAGTAATGAAGGAAATAAAAAAAAACCAGTATTTCTTAACCTATTTTAGAAATGTCATAAGCGACATGTCTTTTTTATTCTTTAAGCTGTACATGATGTTAAATAAGGAAGCAGGGAAAAATATATAAAACTTTATAGAACTGAAATTAGCAAAACCGGATGTAGGTCAGTTAAATATGACTTTTTTCCTATACTAAGAAAAAACTCCTTCTAACCGCAAAAGTCAAAAAGCTAAATGCTAATAACTTTTATAATACAAAACAGTCGAAGCAACATGTGATTCCTTATTTCTCCTTATTTCCATGTTTATATAAAGAATATATGCCAAATTGACCTTATAAGGGCAAAAATATTTACTGTGAAACTGTATTGTTTTTATTTTCCATACATATAATCACATAGACTAACATCATTCTCCACCTCTTTTAATTTCACACACATTATATATATACATACACGTTTATGAATTTTTGTTGCAAGATTCGTACAAGAACACACCCATGTTCGACACCAAGTTTGATATTCTTATAGCTGACTTGGTAAGAATGATGAGGGATGTGTCTCGCATGTACGATTGGAGTGTACAAAGGATTGGAGTGTACAAAGGATTGGAGTGTACAAAGGATTGGAGTGTGCAAAGGAGCCAGAGCTAAGTACAAACACAGCGTAGAGACTGATGCACAGGGAATCTGTCCGCTATACAGGAGTTAATTCGGGAGCAACACAGATAGGACCAGAAAAAAGATAGTTAAGGCTAACAAAAAATAGCAGAGTTCGTTGATGCTAATAGATATGCCTACTATTTTAGAAAAGTCATTAGATGAGGCCAATCTACGGATTAAAGTAGTAGAAAGGCCTGGTGCCCCTATGAACTCCCTGTTCTGTAGAACTTATCCCTTTGATAAGTCCCCATGTAAGGAGAACAGTTGTATTCTATGCAGGAAGAACTCAAGAATTAACTGTAAGGTAAGGAGTAGAGTATAGTATATAGCTTACGATGTCCTGAGGCACGGTGCAAAAGCATGACAACTACTTACATTGAAGAAACAGCACGCAGCATAGGAAATCATATAGGTGAACACTGGTGAGAGCACAAAGACTCGAAAGGCTCGTCAGTGGTCTACTAACATGCTCAAGCAGAACATAGTGACTCAGTCAATAGCAAAGAGCTCAAAGTATTTTCAACGCATGGAACTGATACGACACTTAGACAGATCATAGAGGCTGTACACAGAGCAATAGACAGGCCGAGCCTCAACCGAAAGCACGTATTAAACAAGAACACCCACTACCACACAACGCAACATTACGAATAAAGACTAAAGACTGAAGGGAGAAAAAGAAGAAAAATCTGATACAAACAGCGTAATAAACATACAATGGACACATATGCACGTACCTATGATAGATATAAGAAAAATTAGAAACGAAAAAAATCTGTATGAAGGGAACGGATGCAAAGAATATAGGAAACGAACTCATATACACACACGCAAGCACACATACGGTAACTTCACAGACGGCTGCAACAATATCAACAACACGACAAGCAGTAATGGCAACAAAAACAACATCTATCACGATGGCAGCAGCGTGGGTTTAACACACAAACATAGCAAGTTACAAGAATGGTACATAAAGTCGGGGTAGAGGGCAGCAGCAGAGGCAATGGAGTACGGGAGGGTCATAGTGCTACTAAAAACAATGACACTCACACAAAAACAATGACACACGCACACACAAACGCAAATGTACACACACACGCATACAAATATAGACACATGGGCATATGTGGATACATATCATAGAAGAACAGAATGAAATAAGCAGAGTAAGTATACACAAAAAAATGGAAAGTGTCACTGAGAAGGTCTTAGATGTGTGACGAAAGATTTCTGGACAATGGGCATGAGTTAGAATAAGAACAGTAATTAACGAGTGAAGAACGAATATATAGTGCGTATGTTTATTTAACAAAAATATGACCGTCCCGAAATACAGCAATATATATATATATATATATATATATA
>NC_068999.1:21510528-21515925 GCF_001194135.2 Octopus bimaculoides | reverse complement strand
ATATATATACACGCGCACACACTTTTATTTGAGTAGTTGTGAGCCTAAGGTTATTTCATTTCATTTCCACGAACGGAGTGTTGACAACTCCTTCCAACATTAATAAGTACAGTGTGAGATTCGTGGAAATGAAATGAAATAACCTGACGTCATGAGGATTCATGCTTTACATTAGATTAAACTTTGTATGAATCATTTTTTTATCTATCAGCATCGATGTCTCACAGAAATATGTATTTCCAATGCATAAGAAAGCTCTCGACCCTAAACGTCTCAGCTGTTACTGTTACAATATTGTATCCTTACTCAATATTACGTTCAGAATTTGCTAGTATCCAGCGGCGTCCAGCCTGGGTTTAGAAAACTATTCCAACACCTAAATCACATTTTAGAGCTTTCTCTACCGATATTCTAAAGAAACTAGAGCCATTACTGGAAGTTACGACGTTTCGTCAAAGCAAACTATGCGATCGTAGATAGAGCACTAAGTAATGGTTGTATGTTCATATTTCAGTAGTTCTTGTACCTTCTTCATGATCACATCGAACACATCCTCGAATATATTGCTTAAGCAATCACCATATATAACGGTGTAAAGCAAGTAGATATAGCAATATTACATATTAAGCACAATCCTCACAACTGGTACGAACATATTAATCGTTGATCGGGACTTCGTATTTCGTTATGGAACCATGATGCAATACCAATTCACACTTGTTTTCGTAGTGCTATTCAATCCTTTGTGAACCTTATCTTTATATTTTTATATTGAAACTAGAGCCATCACAAGAAGTTACAAAGTCTAATTATACGAATACGTGTCAATCAGTAATTAGTGCAAGGAATGCGTTTACTATGTAAAATTGGTATATTCAATAGTGTTACACAACTATAATTGATGGTTATTTAACCAATGTGTTTGTGGATGGTTAATGCGTTGCATGTCTTTCTGAAAATAAAGCAAGGACTTCTGAAACACGCATATGCACGCATTATCTATTTTTCTATCTTCGAACAAATTGTCTGCATAGTATAATCTGCATTTCTATTTCAGTTTACTAATCTTTTTTTATTCTGTTTTCATTACGCTCTTTAGGACGAAGCAACACTTGTAATTGAAAACTTGCGCCGTTAACCCCCATTTACCTAATTCACAAATCTGGTCTCTCTAAGTGGATCATTACCCATGAAGTTTAACTCTGTCGACCATACAGGTCAAAACTTTAAGGCGATAATTTGAAATTGCAGACAGCAAATGCTGTCCGTATCAACTAGACTACAATATTCTGTCTAGATTCAATCTGGAGAACCTCGCGTATATTATCCATGTTTTATCCGTCAACATCGTTTAGGCATCTGGACATTTTTTCTGAGGTTTCTCAATCGGTTTCTATACTGGCTCGTGCCACACAAGCCCATGGTGCATCAAAGATCCCTTTCTAATCTCCATCTGGCACTAAAATGCAGAATGTTTTCCAACGAAGATTCTAGGTGCTGAAAGAAATTTGGCTGCTGCAAAACTGATGTAGCTGGGACGGATACTTTTCGGAACTTACGGCCTTCGGTGCTGATCGCTTCCAAAACTACAGAAATACACTCTGGGCATAGGAAGTTCATCACTTTTTCCAAGGCCTCACTTTTCCGAAAGTACAGCGATTCCACCTCCCGGTATTGGTTGAGGTTTAAATATGTTCACCTTGTTGCTGTCGCAGATGTGCCCGAAGTTTCACGTTTCGGAAATTCTGCTTTTGTTCATCTACGTAAAATTCTGTTCTCGATTGTGATTCGGGTGATGATTACTATGAAATTAGTTATTAGAGTTCTATCACAGTAGTTCATCAAATCGTAATTATGAATAAGTATATCTATAGAATGCTTTGGTGAAATCTTACAGTGAACATATAATACTACTTCACCCAGTGTCAATGAATTTTTGCATTGTGTTTTGCAGTTTGCACTGTGAAGAGTAGCGCACCTTTTTGGGGGGAGGTGGTTATTATGACTGCGTATTTGACTTATTTTCATCATTGATTTACAGGTTAGTTGGTAGTTATTTTTGTCTATGTTGACTGACAAATTTTTAATATCTTTATACCTATGTACATACGAAAAATATCTTAAATATCTTTAAATCTGGAGGGAAAAGTCGCTACTCATTTATTTAACGAAAACAATAATAAAAACGATCTGTTAATTAGAATCATTATTATTATTAATATATTATTAATGATAATAAAAGTAATAATAAGAGTTATAATTGTAATGATAATGGTAATAATAATATTGTTAGTTGGAGCAATTTTAGTAATTTTATGAATAACAAATTTGTAATGTCGAAAAATAATGTAAGACTAATTATTCACATTATAAGATTTTATATGCTGTTGCAATATGAAAAAATCAGCAAATACATTGAAAGACCTAAAGATTCCATCACGTGTTATACTTGAATTGAATTAATTACACTACTATAATATCTAATGTCTAAACTACATTTGCCAAAAGAGTAATGAATAAAGTTTTACATGTTTCCACTATGTCCTTTCGTGTAACTCAAAAAGAAGCGTAAAGGTTGTGATTTTCTGCTTCGTAGTCAATTTGTCAAATTATATTCAATTGAATATAGAGAATTTTAAATAATTTTAAGATTTTAGGTGTCACTTCAGTAAGAGGTAAATGAATATATAAAAAAATGTAAAATATTTAGGAATTCAATTCGGTTTTGGCTTCTTTATATCAAAGATAAAGCAGTAGTCATTGTGTTGCTAAATTCGGATTTGCAGATATTAAATAACTAAATAAATAAATAAATACACACACATACTCACACACACACACACACACATACACACACACACACACACACACACACACACACACACACACACACACACACACATACACACACAAATATATATATATATGTATGTATATATACATACACACAAATACATAAGCATTATGTGTGAGTGAGTATGCCTTTCAATATGCGTGGACTTGATTGTATGCATGTCTCTGTTTATAAATTTACTTATATGTATCATTATGGACATTTGTTCGACCTTTTATTTTCACATGTAAAACTGACCCTCATCACATCCTACTCCTCGATCACATCGTTTAATTATGGGTGTCTTATGCAGCCTGCAAAACAAACTTAGGCATGAAAAGTAAGCCGCCCTGCTGGAGATATACATATACAATACTACCTCCATTGGCAGCAAACTGTCTAAACTTTAAGTAATATAATAGAACTAATTGGGAAAGGAATAGTGATTTCTAAGATATGTTGCCCGATACACACATAATAATAAAAGTTGTTTAATCTGCAGTGATAATGAGCACCTCTTCCAAAACCTGTAATCGCAAAATTACAAAAATGGAGCCATATCTTCACAAATGTAACGGCGCCAATACGACGAACGTAAAACCAGATGATGCCTTTCAGTGATGTAGATGCTGCAAGCGCTCGTCCTCCTTTTCAAATTAACATTTTCATTAGTGAGATGCTTCTTGGAAGAAAACAATTTACATCTTTTTGTCCTTCTTTTCATAAGGAAACTTTAAATTGCCAATGGATGTTTGACCAAGATGTTAAGTCTCTTTTCTTAATCTTTCCAAACCCCTTTGCTAAAGTGTCGTCGATTAACTTCTGAACAACGTTTAACACAAGTCATTTCATATTTGATGGATATATGAGTATTATTCCCTTATTTAAAGCGGTCTTGTATCCTACAGCTTTTGCTTACGCAGCATTCACAAAAACATCACCAAAAACCTATTGTATACTCCAGTACATTTCCGAGAATTGAAGCTCGTTACATATTTCAATTTTTTTAATTTTTTTATTATTGGCTGTCATTAATGATAAAATTGATCTACCAAGCGGATAATAACATGTTTATCTCTTGAATGGTGTTCCAAGCTAAGTACACTTCACAAACAACCTAAACATTTTAATGTCATATGTATTGTTTAAATGAACAAAGATCAGGTCAACTTCGATTTAATCTTTCTTCTAGTTCTCTCAATTACTACTTCTCTATTGTCCTTCTTTCATGTAGGTAGAAACAACTCCAACAGTATGCGTAACTTTTATGCCGTACTCTACTAAATATGCCTGAATTTTTTAGAATTTTCACCAGGTCAAACATTCCTTCAGAGCCTGCATTATAATTTATGCTGTATGGTCATTGGTAAATACAAACATCGTATATGGTATCAAATGAAGAATGCGAGAGAACTGGGAGATATATATAAAAGGGTGATATAAAAGAAGGGAAGTGCGGGCCCAGTCTGACGCACAGTCTTAAAACGTTAATAGTTAATATTTATTTTAAATGGAAACAGAAATTTGTGAGAAGATGCCCTCAGAGGAACAGATGCATACTAGTTAAATGGAAATATCAGGTTACGTATTAGAAACCATTTTCGAGAATTTCCTTTTCGAGCGTCTCCTTAATCATTCGCTTTTGTTTCTCTCTATACTTTCTTTACTTTGTTTCCTGCTTTTGTATGCGTGTGTGTGCGTGTTTGTGTATGCGTGTGTGTGTGTATGCGTGCGTTGGTGTTTGTATGTTGGTGTGCGTGTATGCGTGTGTGTATGTGCGTGTGCGTGTTTGTGCATGTGTTGTGTGTGTGTTTTCTTTCTAATGATATAACCTACTTTATTTTTGTTTTTCTTTCTATTTGTTTTTCTCCAGCTTCTATTATTCTTATCTTTATATTTATGGACTTAAACCAATTGAGTTTGTTCAACCATTATCACCAAATTCAAATCGATTATTAGTTTAAGTTCACATATTGAACGTTCACGTTTACATGGTTATTGCTCTTCAACTTATAGGATTAAAAATTAAACTTGCTTCGTTTAATCAAACATCGTATAAGAGAGAGAATATAATTTGGACATTCGGCCATACATTTCTCTTTTAGTAGAAAGAACTAAATTTCGTCCCGTATTATCTCGGACTGTTTCAACTTACATGGCATTTTACTGAGTAATCATCTTGAAATTTTACGCGTTATGAAGTCAGTCTTGAGGAATGGAATATAACCATATTTCCTGAGTAGCGCTACGTTTTACCCGAAACCAGTGGTAACAGTGTAATAAGGAATTGATGTGAATAAAGACGGAGAGCTTTTTACAATGCAGAAAAGCTAATCGATTTAATCACTTTATATATTTCAGGCACAAATTCACAAATTTATCGAATTGATCAGATATCTGGCAAGTTATTTGTGCTGCTAACAGCAAAAGTAGAGCTGCTCATATTACCAGATAAACAACAATTCTCTTCAGATACTCACACACACACACACACACACACACACACACACACACACACACACACACACACACACACACACACACACACACACACACACACACAC
>NC_068999.1:21506398-21510452 GCF_001194135.2 Octopus bimaculoides | reverse complement strand
TGTGTGTGTGTGTGTGTGTGTGTGTGTGTGTGTGTGTGTGTGTGTGTGTGTGTTTGTGAGTGCGCGTCTATGTGTGTGTGTGTGTGTGTTTGTATGTGTATGTGTATATGTGATTGCATGAACGTGAGGGCAGCGGTGGCGACCATCAGCTAAGGCTCTGGGGCAGCTACTGAATAATTTTGAAAAGCGTCTGTTTTAGAACTCAAGGGACTAGGATGTGTTTCCCTCACACGTAAAGGTTTGTCTGATTGGTAATGTCGTAGACACGCTGGATGTCAATCTACCAGGTATTTTTTTCTGCTGCTGTACATTGACCAACCTTATCTAGGGTCCTTGTTTGCTGAGTCCCACCATCCTACTAGTCCTTGTTTCTCCTACATCCGTGCTGACTCCTTATTTCTCTCCTCTTTTTTCACTTGGTGCTTCCAGTTTGATGGATTAGGAAGTTGTCTAAGCTTGATCGCCCTATTATCACACACCCAACCAGGGACTCACGCCTCAATCATTCCTCTGCACCAGCAACTCCCTTGCAGAACTAAATTCCCTACCAGCGCAAAATTCATTGCCTGCTCCTGCCACAGTTGGTCACTGGAATATTTGTACTTCATGGTCTCTCTTCTTCTTGTCACTAAGAACGTCTTTGAGAGGCAGCTGATTAGAAGTCGTAGCGTATTGGTTGAGACATACAGAACGATGCAAAATAGACTCCTTGTTAACCGAATCTATCTTCTCAAACATTGCTTATCTTTCTCTTCAGGGTTGGTTTCCACAGTTAATAAGCTGGTATCGTATAATAACAGAAGCCATAAAATCTTTGGCAAAATAGCATGCTGCTATACTTCAGATTTGAAGCGACGTAAAATCCAGATTTGTCGACTTTATGTTGTGAGGATAATAGTAATAATGGTACAACCTTCCCACGTAACACGTGATATATGCTAGTTGTTATGAATATGGTGACGTCGGTCAGTATAAGGAGAGAGTACGAAGTAGACGTTCTTAAATCGTGGCACTCCATCGGGTACGACGACGAGAGTTCCAGTTGATCCGATCAAAGGAACAGCCTGCTCGTGAAGCTTTAGGTGTTTTCGCTCAATAAACAGCACAACGCCCGTTGTGGGAATCGAAACCGTGATCCTATGACAGCGTATCTGCTGCCCTAACTACTGGGCAGCAGATACGTGATTTAAGGATTACAACAGTGACGACAAGTAATTAACAAACTCACGAGGAGTTACAAAACACACAAAAGCTTTTTGTTCGAATTTTACAGAGAAAAAAAAACGTAAATTTTGGAAAATGTGCTGGCCTGTTTGCTCGAGTTGCAAAAACAGCAACAAAAGCAAATGGTATAACTGCATGAACAGCAACAATTACAATTACAGCAAAACACGCTGCAATTAATGAATAGTAAGTCGTCAGGAAATGCTGAAAAAATGTCCGCGCCAGATTATGTTGCGAACTCGATAACAGACAAAAGAATTACCTTGGAGGCGTACTATGGAAGATACGAACAAATCTTCAATGAAGAGTGCAAAGATTAGGACTATGATATATAAATGCGTTCAATCTTACGAAAATTGGCAGAAGGTGAAAATGAGCGTTACAGCAATAAATACCCCCGAAGAAACATTCTGGCATAAATTTTAAACATGGAATAGACATATTGTTTTACATTTTTAGTGAGAAAACCTCGTTGTTCAATACACTTTGGAAATGTTTGAGCCTAGAAAAGAACAATGAGGAGCACTACATCACATATGCTGGTAGAACTATCAGGGAATGTGACAAGTACAAGCTGGACACTCCAGATATGCTCAAGGCTTTGATATTTACTCAGGGACTAACTGCAGAAATAGACGCAGAAGTAGGAACAAAAACTCTCACAAAGCTGGAACAAGATCAGACTCTACCCTCACAAGTGTCAGAAGAGTGTAAAAGAAAAGTAAAGTTAAGACACGACACAGAGAAATTTGAATATAGAGAATTCTCCTAAGTGAAACAAGAGCGAAATAAGAAGAACAGACAGGACAAGGATCAGGAAAACAGTCCGTATTTTGCATATGTAGGTCGATACCTGATAAAAAAATTTAAAAAATTATTTAAGAAAGCGGAATCCTTCCGTTGTGGAAAACTGGAACATATAAAAACCAAGTTGACAATACATAAGGACAAAGAAGTATGTCATCGAAACAAAATGGTAATATAACAAAGAGAAAATTCATAAATTTGAAAATTAAAAATACCAGAGTAAAACTGCAATTACGCACTGGAAGTGATATTACTATTGTAAATGAAGAAAGTTGGAAGTATTTCGGTAAGCCGAAATTGATTAAAGCTACAAAAGTTGCACATGGCAAAATATAGTTTTTCGTCGGTGAATTTGTGTGTAATGTAGCATTTCGTGACCAAATTAAAATTGCAAAGTATATGTACTAAAAAATTCAATTAATCTATTCGACGCAGAGTGGATGGAATTGTTCAAATAGTGGAATACGTATACTGGCCAAAAATTGATAGAGAAATCGAAATTTTCGTGAAAGGCTGGATGTGCTCTGGCAGCAAAATTACCCACGATAAAATGTGAAACTTGAGACCAAAAATAGATGCTCCGTAGTCGAGACTATATAGCAATTTCGCTGGTCCTTTAAACAAAAACGCTGGTCCTTTTAATAAAAGAAATAGAATGCCACACCTTGAGAAAACAAGAAAAGCTTAAAAGGAGAGATGTTGTGGGGATAATAGTAACAATGTTACACCCCTCTCATGTGACGTGTGGTGTGTGTTAGTCCCTATAAATAAGGTGACATCGATTAGTATAAGCAGAGACTACGAAATAGGCGTTCATAGATAGTCGTGTGTTTACTCGTCTAACAACTATACTGCTATACCGAAGTGGGCGTTATAACAATCCGACATTTAAGGATCATAACATTTTAATAAGCGAGTTCTCATGGTTTTTACAGGTTCGGTAAAACTATGACCTTTCGGCTGTGTCAAAGAGTTTTCCCAAACTCATGACTACTTGTTTTGTCAAGGCTAGGATGGCGTGCCAGACAAACTGAGGTGAAACTTTTCGACCGCAGTCCAATTTCTTAGCGCGAAAGACCTCGATTCTGATGGTTTCAAGTAAATCCTTACCCATGAAATAATTTTTTTGAGTCTCTGAAAGATCATTCTGCCATCAGCAACTGTCGATATTGTTCCAGTCAGATCGTAAATGGAGGCTGTTATATGAGGCGGATGCACGCTGGATTTGAACTGAGGTCCTTGACGCTCCACTTCTACTGATTTGAACACCATGTACATGGCTAAGGTGAAAAAGATAACAAAGAAGGTGCAGCCAGTTATAACATACTTTTCCAACTTGAGCTACTTGGATGATGAAGGTCCAGAGACTACTCTCATCTAGATGCTGCGAATGAGATCCATGACATTACTGGAGTCGTGTTATCTTCGAGGAACCTCAATTACAAGCTTGTGTGACCCGTAGGAATTTCCATACTTCATCGATACCAACAATCCTATAAGTATGGCTATCATCTTAAAAACATTTATTTTTGTTTTTATCTACTCTCAGGCAAAACTGGCGGAACCGATTTGACAACTACCTGGTGTACGTAGTGAATCATAAATGAAGGAAGATATATAGTTTGCCATTAAAGATATTAGTAACACAGCCACTTGTATCTTCTTGTAATTTATAGTATTCACAGTGAGATCACGGTTGAATATTGTTCAAAATCTTTATATGTGATATTGAATTATTTCAACTATCCACAATTACGTTACGTCGTGTATTTCATTATTAATAAAAACAATATATATATATATATATAAACATATATATATACATATATGTTTACATTTCTGTATATAAATATATAGATATAGATAGATGGATAGATAGATAGATAGATAGATAGATAGATAGATAGATATATGTATATATATATATATATATAACATACGCACACACGCATACATGCATACACGCACACACAGACATTCTGTCTGCCTTTCTCTCTCCCTCTCTCTCTCTCTCTCTCTCTCT
>NC_068999.1:21505339-21505802 GCF_001194135.2 Octopus bimaculoides | reverse complement strand
ATATATATATATATATATATATATATATATATATATATACACACACACACATTATGTACTTTTTGTGTTATCATTTGTCCTGGTTTAACTCACTAAAAGAAAATGCTTTGGGATCAGTTCGTTTTCTATACTGACTGCATACTCATTCAATCATAATGAATGATGAATTAACAGAATGTCAATTATCGTAGACCGACTGCGTTCGAAGACTTTAACTGTACTTGCATTTACCCTTGGTTACACATTATACAGCGAAGACGCTGATGTCGAAATTGCGCTAGCCTTTTCATGTCTTCAGTGAGTAACCTAGTTGTCGCATGCATACAGTACGAAAGAGAAGACGCCAACATACATGACACGAAGAAGAAGAAGAAGAAGAAGAAGAAGAAGAAGAAGAAGAAGAAGAAGAAGAAGAAGAAGAAGAAGAAGAAGAAGAAGAAGAAGAAGAAGAAGAAGAAGAAGA
>NC_068999.1:21499546-21503145 GCF_001194135.2 Octopus bimaculoides | reverse complement strand
ATATTCCAATGTGTCATTGCATGTTTTTGTTCCTTTTTACATTAAAAAAAAAATATGTCATTGTATCTTTATCTACGAATGAATGTCGATGCAACTGACTGCTTGCTGATACCGCAATGTATGTTCTACTCGTGTCATTGTCAGATAAGTGAACCACGAATATCACAATTATTCCTTTCTGGTGTATCTTTGAGACCAATAATAATTCATTTCGTTGTTGAGTGGTATATATATTTATCCACTTAACATATTCTATCGAAAAACTGAGTTTAATTATTACACCTTGCAGAAAATCTACCCTCCGGGCTGATTTCTGTATCCCTTTCCTAGCAATTAAGGTGCCTCTAGTGTCCTTTCCTAGCAATTAAATAGAAACTTAATACATTTTAATTAAGAGTAATGATGTTTCACATCACTGTAGAATTTTTTTAGAGACACAATTGTCAGCAAATGGATCCTTTTCATTTATCTGAGTTAATGTTTTTATATTTTCGTTTCTTGACGCTCTTGATAATGCAACTTATATACGACCTTGTGCAAAGAATTCTGTTGGGAGATGATATTATTGACTAAATAATTTCAATGTGGTACCCCAGAATGACCGCAGTCTAGCAAAATTTGAAAATTTAATTCTATTGATAGGGATTGTAGTTTTTTGCATTATGTAATACTGTTAAAAATAATTTACTCATTTGTGTTTTCTCCCCATTTTTACATTTCTTACGATCGCGAAGAAAAAACTATTTGTTTACACATGGAATTCAAACGGAAGTTGTTTACACATTTAATTAAAATAGAAGCGAATTTGGTAATATTTAGCATTATATTTTATGCTTAATATGCAAATAAACGTTATAGTTTAAGATTTTTTCAAAGTATTATGACTTATTTTAATAACGTGGGTAAAAAAATAAACTGGACACAGTCCTGCACTTCCTCAATCATTATATTATAGATTCATTGCCCTCAACATTAACATAAACACTGGAACGAAAAAGCTCCTATACGGTTGCCAACATGCTAGAAATAAGAACCAAATTGTCAGAAATCATAACCCACAGATTCAAAATGGAAATCATACGTTGAATAACGTAGTGCTAGATAAGCAAAATCTTAGGATGATTAAGTCTGGATTGCCTTACGTCTGGGCTAATATGTAGTTAGCCAAAACTAATGCATTGAGTTCAAGGCAACATTTTTGAATAGACATATGATGAACTATATTTCACTCACAATAATCTCACAGATGGTGCATCTAGAATAAATTCATTATTTGCATATTTTAAGACAGTAGGATGTGTTATTTCAAACAGGTCAAACTACCAGGTAGAGATTCCCTTGCTGGATCAAATTTGTTCTTTCATTTATTGACGTCGTTATTGTTATAGTTACCATAAGAAGTGTCTTGAAATTGTATCTATAACACCTCAAATATTCTTGCAACAATTGCTTTTATATTTTGTCGGTGGTCTTTTGTTCAACTTACATGAAATTTCTTCATGCATAACCTAGTAGGAAATTCTTTGATTTTATTGTATTTTCTATCTTTTATATCAGATTCATTATTCACGAAATTACTGTTAATGGCTGACCGAGCTTATTTTTATTATCTTAATCAAATGAGCTTTCCTCATTAATTTTTTTTCTCAGCTATTCTCTTTTCTTTCTATTAAGAATGAATGCTACGTTGTTCAGTTATATTCAATATTTCGGTGTTGTTTTGTATTTTAGTCCGTATTTAACAATAGATTCTTTCTTTTAACTCACTGTTGTTTGGAAATATCCTTTCGTATTTAGCTAGTCATGTGTAACAGAGAAATAATGGCAGCACTGGCATCTGTTTATTCATTAATATACGAAGCTATACATATAGATTTACATTCAGCGATACACAGGGACAGAGCGCAGTTGCATAAATACATACACGGCTTTTTATCTTGGTCCTTTCTTTCTCTATTTCTCTCTTTCTCTGTCTCTGTCTCTGTCTCTCTCTCTCTCTCTCTCTCTCTCTCTCTCTCTCTCTCTCTCTCTCTCTCTCTCTCTCTCTCTCTCTCTCTCTCTCTCTCTCTCTCTCTCTCTCTATCTATCTCTCTCTCTTTCTCTCTCTCTCTCTCTCTTGCTCTATCGCTATCTTTATATCCATCTATATATGCATACATACACTATGCTCACACGCACATATATCCATTATAGATTCACACAAACACACACTCACGCACACACATATGTATGTGTTTATGTAACTATGTATCTATGTATGTTTGTATGTATGTATGTATCTATGTATATATCTATGTATTTATGCAGTTTTCTTTAATGGAATGCGCTAAAAATCAACCTCGGAGTTGGACATATACATTGCCGTTGAGCTGTGTAAACGCATGAAATTTACATGCATATGTATTTAGTTCACAATCGAGAGTGCTTTCTCTGATGTTACTGCGATCACACAGAAACGGCGCCATCCATGTGTCTAGGGAAGAAAAAAACTCTGTATTAAATAAATCTTACCTTTACATTTACACACACACACACACAAACACAAACACACACACACACACACATATATATATATATATATACATTACTATATATATATATACACGCACACGCACTTACACACATGCACTCACACCACACACGCGCACACACTTGCTATCATACACACAGGCGCGCGCATAGCCACGCATACACACAACTACCTCCTTCTCTTACACTCTCCTGTCTTAGAAAGAACTTTTTCTTCGTCCATTCCCTTGT
The DNA here is from genome assembly GCF_001194135.2 of Octopus bimaculoides. Lineage (NCBI taxonomy): Eukaryota > Metazoa > Mollusca > Cephalopoda > Octopoda > Octopodidae > Octopus > Octopus bimaculoides. Next base: position 21,500,385 of record NC_068999.1, on the reverse strand, counting down.
GGCGATTTCAAAACGTAACTACATGTCGATTGTTGGCAATTTTTTTTCTCTGCCTTGCTTTTCTATTGGCGTTTCCTCTGTCATGTGATTCTGAAGAAAGTAAAACACCCTTTCTTTCCTTCCGTGAGCAACTTTTGATACTTTGCATGCAACACGTACGCGTCGAGCTTATGATAGTGCGGTTGTGAGTTCGAATCCCGGACCGGGCTGCGTGTTGTGTTCTTGAACAAGACACTTTCTTTCACGTTTCTCCAGTTCACTGAGCTGTAGAAATGAGGTACGATGTCACAGGTGCCAAGCCGCTTCGGCCTTTGCTATTCCCGCGGATAACATTGGTGGCGTGGAGAGGGGAGGCCGGTATGCATGGACGACTGCAGGTCTCCCATAAAACATCCTTGTCCGGTCTTGTGCTTGAGAGGGTATCTTTCTAGGTGCAATCCCATGGTCAGTCATGAGCGAATGGGTCTTACCAGCAGGGTCGACTTCTCAAAAAATAAAATTACGGGTGGCTCAACACATGAACTCTTTTAAGAATAGAATTTTAATTAACTCTACTGGCCTTAGTAAATATATATGGGAACTAAATTCTAAAAATACTGAGGACAATTTCAATTGGGAGATAGTTTGTAAGGCAAAATCTTATCGAATAGGTAGTAATTTTTTTTTATTAAGTACTAATGAATTAAGATATTATTTACTAATAATAACAATTAGTTAATTCCCTAGATGAACGTAAAATTAAATGTAGACAAGTTATTTACTATTTATTGATTCTGTAATTTATTGACTCTTGGAATAGGGTTTTTGAGGTATATTTGTTTTTCTAGATGTTTATATAT
>NC_068999.1:21497459-21499334 GCF_001194135.2 Octopus bimaculoides | reverse complement strand
TATATATATATATATATATATATATGTATATACCTATAAACGTATATACATATATCCATATATATATATGTATATATATATATACATATATAAACATACATGCACATACATATATAAACATACATATACCTTGGCGAGGTTTTTAATACTAACAATAAGTTCTCCTTAAATGATAACATCAAGGTAACCAGCATTTTTTATTTTTACCCCAATAAAACCTGTGTTTTAATGGAAACTTCCGAATTAAAAAAAAGTCGCGTACCAATGCAAATTTACCTCTGGTAACATTTCTTTTTTATATATATAGGTCTAACCTCTACGTTTTGAAATCCAGACTGGTTAATCATTTCTCTACCTACAAATACAATCGAACGCGTAACTCCACTGGATTTAGTAAACTAATCTGGCACCTTAAAGACTCTGCCAAACATTTTTCTTTACGATGGAAAACTTTATCTAGATATTTTCCCTATGATAAAGGGAACTCTTTCTGTCCTCTTTGTACAGAAGTGCAATTTTTTATTCTCTTTTCCAAATATAAACTGGTAAAAGGTTTACAGAGAGAGTTTACAATTGTAAACACTGGAATAGACATACCTTCACTTTTTTCAAATAGCATCTACCCATTTTCTGCAAATTATCTTTTCGTTATTCTTCTATCTTACTTCCCATAACTTTTACTCCTCCCTTCTTTTTCTCTCTTTCTACCTTTATACATATACAATTTTGCACGTTACTCTCAACTCTTTCTCTCTCTCTCTCTCTCCCTCCATTTTTACCTTGTTTTCACTTTCCCCCTTCCAATCTTTCTATACATTTCCTTATTCTCTCACCCTTTGAAGTATATTTCCTTCGCGACACTTAAATTTTTAACGTTCTCTCAATACTTGGCTTTCTATATGCGTATATATATGCTTCTTCTCCTATATATATGTATGCGATGTTTGTATACAAATATGTATATGTGCTTAAGTAAATGTTTATCTATATATATAAGTATGTGCTTCCGTCTATATATATTTTGGGAAGTGCATGCTCTTGTGCATGTATGTGAACGTGAGTTTATGTGTATAAGTGGATGGTCAAAAACGTCTATTAACGTACACTTATGTATTTATGTATGTGGTGTGAGTAGATGTATAAGTGTATGTGTATGTATGTGTCAGTGTGTGTATGTTTGCGCAAATATATGTTCCTGTTGGTAAAAATATAAATATGTATATGTATATATATATGTGTGTGTGTATATGTATGTGTATACATACTTGTACACACACACGCACACACACACACGCACACACACACGCACACACACAAACACGCATATATATATATATGTGTGTGTGTGTATGTGTCTGTGTGTGTGTGTGCATGTGTGTGTGTGTCTGTGTGAGTAACAAAGCAGGCAGACAATCCCAGGTAGGTATCAATTCAATCTGTAATTTGGTTCTGAGTATATATGTTTATGTATGCATATGCATATAAATACATCATATTTTCTAGGATTTCCCATATCTGTAACAATGTCTATTTATTGAGGCTTGTTGTATATATGTATCCTCATTAGATTGAAGCATAGCTGACCAGAATTCTTCCTGTCGGACGTATTTTATGTGATCCATTGAAACATATGTAGGAGATATGAAGATGTAAATGTTTTCATAACATCCTGAGCGTTTGTCTCCCTTTTCAATTTTTCCTATTTTCTCCTAAATACTAATTACTTATCCCGGAATCAAACCATACACAAGTATGATCATTGTTTCCTAGGACACCTAAGCAACATTCAGCTAGCTTCTAATTATTCTCCTGAATCTTTCCTATAAATTGCACGTACACACATACACACACACACACACACACACACACACACAC
>NC_068999.1:21496165-21497359 GCF_001194135.2 Octopus bimaculoides | reverse complement strand
TATATATACATACATACATACATACATACACACACATACATATACATACATATAACATGGAAAAATGCGAGCAAGAGAAATAATATTCCTAAGATTATAAACCGGGAGAACTACAGGACAAGTTATTACATCTGGTAAAGCAGAGAACAAGAAAAGTTTTACTTAAAATATTACAGCTAACGATAAGATTTCAAATAAGATATTTAGATTTAGAAAACATTAGCATATATTAAAACTAGAAATTTTGTTACAACTTATTACTTCTATTTGTTATTACTTGTTACTTCTATTAAAAATAAAAATAACTCAATTAAAAAATTCATGATTTTAATTATTAATTAATAATTAGAAATTTGAAAATAGGTGAAATAAAGTAATAGTAGTATATAATTAGTTGGTACAATAAATAGAATAATACAAAAATTAGTTACATATTACAATAAAATCTACCTATAACAACAAATTCACAGTAAAATTTGCTTGAGTTATTGCCTAAGTTATTGCCAAGTCTTCACATTTTTAGTCTTGACCCAATGCCTATTTCTTACATAAAGAATTTGCCTACCATATATACTATTCTACTTTGCATAAACCTTTAGCTATATTGGAACTTCTGGCTCTCATCTTCTAAGTATTCTAGTGCGTCAATATTTTAACAAAATGATGATACCTTTTTTAATTACAATGTTACTTTGTAAATTAAAATCAAATAATTTTTGATATTTAAATTTTATCCTTAGCTGCAATATTGTAAGTAAAATTTTTCTTGTTCTCTACTTTGCCAGATGTAATAACTTGTCCTGAACTTTTCCAAGTGTAATAACCTGTCCTATAATTTTTCCAGGTTTATAATCTTAAGAATATTATTTCTCTTGCTCGCATTTTCCCATGTAATCCATGTTTTTTCCAGTCTATGCTATTATGCTACTTAATAATATGTCAGTTAGCGGTGTCGTTTTTTCCTTACCTCAATGATGCCCGTGACATATATTAAAAATCCCCTAGAACTACTTTCATGAAAAAAGTATATCACTCTCAAATTTGAGAAAGAAACTATCATAACTTTTGTCTTTTAAAACTTCATTGCATGAGAGTGATACCATGAAATTCCTTGAATTAGTTCTATCATTTAAGCTTAATTTGAATATAGTTTGTTTTTAAAATGAAAAAGTTAATTATACTTAAATCCAATTT
>NC_068999.1:21495064-21495982 GCF_001194135.2 Octopus bimaculoides | reverse complement strand
TATATATATATATATTGTAAATAAATAAATATATGTATATATATATGTCTATACACACAGACACACAGATGCACACACACGCACACATATATGTGTGATAAAAAATAGAAGCACAATAGATCACATTATCTGAATATTTTACAAACAGGGGCAAATTTAAATAGGAAACAAAATACGTATCATGTTCCATTTTTCATGGAATTTGAACCTGCATAGTATATTTTCAAAGTTATGATTTAGGAACAGGAATTTTACTCTCTTCTGGTGTATATTATCTATACAGTGTTGCCTGAGGGAAATGAGTAAATGAGTGTGGAAAAGCGCGAGAGTGTATGTGCGTGTGTACTGTATCAGAGGGAAGGAGAAAAAAAAAACGTGAGCGACTGTGAAGCGGAGTTGGAGAAAGAAAGAAAGAAAGAAAGAAAAAGAAGGAAAAAGGTTAAATCTAAATTGATGAAGAATGAAGAGTCTGATATTCATAGACAGCTTCTTTACTTCCAGCAAAAATACCTAAACTATTAGCACTCCATTGCAGTTAACATTTGTTCTTCACCTATTTCCTTGAATTATTCTTGAATGGGTGGCAGTGAGTCAAAGGTTGTTCCTCTTACGTTATTCTAAGTTAATTTTGGATACAAATTTTGAAATGATTCAAAAAATGTTGATGTTTCAGGACATGCGCACACGCACGCACACGCACGCACACGCACGCACACAAGCACAAACTCGCACGCGCGCGCACACACACACACACACACACACACACACACACACACGAACAAAAAGATCAGAAAGTCATTTGGTTTGAACCACTTCAAAATTTAAATGTCACTGTTAATAAGAACATTCAGCTTTCTGTAAAGCGCCACGTTTCGATCACACAAAAATACCAGAAACTTTTCAATGAATATAATGCTA
>NC_068999.1:21487727-21492727 GCF_001194135.2 Octopus bimaculoides | reverse complement strand
GTTTGAAACAAATAATCCTGATGCGGTTATGCTAAGTGGTTTGACAGCTACGGGTTTAAATTAAAGCTAAATAGTATTGGTTGCTGACCGTTCAAATCAGGTTTTTGCCATTATCAATTACGTATTTTGTATATCAATTATTTTATTTTATGAAAATGGACTACTTATAGGCGCAGGAGTGGCTGTGTGGTAAGTAGCTTGCTTACCAACCACATGGTTCCGGGTTCAGTCCCACTGCGTGGCACCTTGGGCGAGTGTCTTCTACTATAGCCTCAGGCTGACCAAAGCCTTGTGAGTGGATTTGGTAGACGGAAACTGAAAGAAGCTTGTCGTATATATGTATATGTATATATATGTATATATATATGTGTGTGTGTGCTTGTGTGTCTGTTTGTCCTCCCAACATCGCTTGACAACCGATGCTGGTGTGTTTACGTCCCCGTAACTTAGCGGTTCGGCAAAAGAGACCGATAGAATAAGTACTAGGCTTACAAAGAATAAGTTGGGGTCGATTTGCTCGACTAAAGGCGGTGCTCCAGCATGACCGCAGTCAAATGACTGAAACAAGTAAAAGAGTAAAAGAGTAAGAATACTACAAGCAGTTCTCATAGCTCCATTATTTTCTTTTTATTTCTTCAGCCCATCTCAGCTGGTCAATGTTGGTCCCCAATATCATCCATTTCGCCTCCCGTTAAGTTCTTTTCATTTACCGTAATGTTAGACTGTCTGAACCTCACCGCATCACACTTTTTTAAACCAAGTTCTGTCTTCACATCTGCCTCTTTGTCACTTTCCCTTTTCATAATCCTAATCCTCATTCATTTCTCTCAACCCTCGCATGTTTACACGAGGCCAGCTTCTGTCTAGACTGTTATCTCCCAATCGTAATCTTGATGATATTTTTTGAGTATTTAAAAACACTTTTATTTTGGGATGAGGTTTGCTTCCTTTTCCTTTTATATAAACTGTAAAATTTAATCCGAACTCTTTGTCGTACACACACACACAGACGCACACACATACACACGTACGCACTCGCGCGTGCGAAGCACACATACTTCACATGCAATTACAACCAGCTTCCTTCGTAGAATACAAGCTGAGACAGTAATGAAACAGAATGCAATAAAATACGATAAATCGAAGATATATACATATATGTGTGTGTGTATACATACACACATATACATTTACATATCATACACATACTATAATTGAATATATATATATTGTCTAATAGAATAAAATAAGTAGTTGTAAGGCATTAAGCCATTCATAACATATTTATATAGAAGCCAGAACAAACGTAAATGAATTTAGCAGAAAATCAAGAGAATCCGAGGAGCGAAAGTTCATAAACATTTCTTATAGACAAATACAAATCTAGGAAGTTCATACCGTAATGTAGATGAGAGAGAGGAGAATTTGAGTAGCCCTTTGAGTTAGTTTAACTTAGATAGGCAAGTAAAAATCATGGGAATCACTTGCCGAGGCTGCGCGAGAAAAGGGTTGCAAAGGGACATAGTAACTTGCCTAACTTACACCCGTGCTGATTCACATACAATAATTTGCACCAATCTACCTTATGTATATGTAGGCAGAAGGTACACAACTGCTTCGATTACTCTTTTACTCTTTTACTTGTTTCAGTCATTTGACTGCGGCCATGCTGGGGCACCGCCTTTAGTCGAGCAAATCGACCCCTAGTACTTATTCTATCGGTCTCTTTTGCCGAACCGCTAAGTTATGGGGACATAAACACACCACCATCGGTTGTCAAGCTAAGTTGGGGGGGGGGCAAATACAGACACACATACATGTATACATATATACGACGGGCTACTTTCATTTTCTGTCTACCAAATCCACTCACAAGGCTTTGGTTGGCCCGAGGCTATAGTAGAAGACACTTTCCCAAGGTGCCACGCAGTGGGACTGAACCCAGAACCATGTGGTTGGTAAGCAAGCTACTTACCACACAGCCACAGAACTACCTGTACTTTACGTACCCTTACTTTCGAGCTTTCGAGTAGTCGTTCCCAGGATTCTTACTTACCTATCTAGGTTGAACCAGCACGAAGGGCTAATCAAATTCTCCTGTATCTCATCGGTGAGATTATTGAATGAACTTCCTAGATTTGTATCTGACTGTGCAATCACTATAAACTTGTACTCTCCAGGTTGTCTTAAATTTTCTACTGAATTTATATACTTTTCTGCTCTTTTCTCTATAAATGACGTGATACATTAAGTTGCCAGTACATCTGGTAGCTTAATGCATCTTTATTATATCTACATTAGCTCGATCTGTACATTGCCTATAGCCAATCCCTATTTCTACGGATCTTGTACTCGTTCATTCAACGTTGGGTTTTAGTTACTTGGTCTGATCTGAGCATTTATTGTCTACTTTTTATATCATATAACTTTTTAACATTTATCACTTATTACACACACACACACACACACACACACACACACACACACACACACACACACACAGAAGCATGGGTGTGAGTGTGTGTGTTGTAAATATCGCTATTTACGTAAGATCTAAAATGTGGGGAGGGAAATTATATCGATAATACCGTATGTCATTTAGCAATGAACAATCATCATAACCACGAAACCGAATGACATCATTAACGTAATTATGGGCGTCATCATCGTCGTCGTCATCATCATCATCATCGTCATCATCATCATCATAATCTTAGTCATCCTTCTCTAATTAATTGGCTCCTTCTAATCATTGCCACTATGAACATCAATACGACTACGACTACAACACGGTACTACCAACGTCACTTCAACCGCCATTATCATCCTCAACTCCGCCATCATCATCATCATCACCATCATCATCAACATCATCATCATCGCCACACCTACTGCCACCTTTGCCTTCGATGTTTTTATTTCTGTCTTATTCTGCGTCATCTGTTGCGGTTGTTGTTTCTTGTTGTTGTTGCTGCTGCTGCTGCTGCTGTTGATTGGCGATGATGATGATGATGATGATGATGCCGATGATAATCCTGCTCCTGTTGCAGAAGACAACTACGATGATGATGATGATGATGAGGATGATGATGATGATGATGATGATGAGGATGATGATGATGATGATGATGATGATGAGGATGATGATGATGATGATGATGATGATGAGGATGATGGTGATGATGATGGTGATGATGATGGTGATGATGATGATGGTGATGATGATGATGATGATGATGATGTTGTCCACGACGACGACGACGACGATGATGATAATGACGATGATGATGATGATCCAATAATGCTGATCCGATGATGTTGAGAATGTGGATGGCAGTGATAATGTCAATTACTGCTGCTACTGTTGCTGCTGCTGCTGTTGTTGTTGTTGTTGTTGCAGCTGGTGCTGATATTAATGACGAATACCAGACTTCTTGCTGCTAACGATGACGACGACGACGACGACGATGATGATGATGATGTGGACGACGACGATGATGATGATGATGATGATGATGACGATGTCGATGATGATGATGATGATGATGATGATGATGATGATGGCGATGACCACCAATCTAATTTCTTGCCTGTCTCTAATTATTCTATTCTTCATCACTCAACCAGTTAATTTAGATGATACTTTGATCTTATTTAACACAAACTGACAAGGCTGACAAGTGTTGATGTCGATGATGATGGTGATGGTGATGCTGCTACTGGTGGTGGCTGTGGTCGTTGTGGTGGTCGTGGTTGTGATAGCCGTCTAGCTGTTGTTGTTGCTGCTGGCGATGGTGACGGTGTATTAGGACCAGTATTAGTAACTGTATTGATGATGGCGGCGGCGGCTACGGTGGCCATCTTGTCGTTGTTGTTGTTGTTATGTTTAGTTGTTGCTGTTGTTGTTGTCTGTGATGATGTTTGTAGTGGTGAAAGCAGCAGTAGTAGTAATAGTAGTTGTTGTTGTCAGTGTGTGTGTGTGTGTGTGTGTGTGTGTGTGTGTGTTTATTTAACACCAGGTCAGCTCTCTGCGAACAGACCTATGAGTAAAATCATTCCTGCAGTGACCACCCTGCTACACTTTTCTCTATGTACAGGGAATCTGGGACCACATGTGTCATTTCCTAAGGGTGTGGCGTGTGAACTGATGGGAAATTTGGTTGCTATTTTTGGCAAGATCGACAGACTTGATAGCAGCGATGATAATAATTTTGGCTTTAGAAGCAGTGACGGTCGAGGTGGTGTCGTTGTGGTTGGTGGCGAGGGTTGTGTTGCTGGTACTGGTGGTAGAGGTGGTGGTATTGGTGATTGTAGCGGTGGTGGTAGTAGTGCTAATCATAGTGGTGGTGATGGCGGCGGTCTTAGTTGTAGAGATGATGCTTTTTGCAATCAGCAGACGTGGCGCTGGTGCTGGTGAGGATGTGAGGTGTAGTGACAGCTGCGGAAGCAGCCTTGTTTGTTGTTGGTACTTGTAATGGTGGTGGCGATGGTGGTGCTGGTGGTAGTGGTGGTGGTAGTGATGTTGTTGTCGGTGGTGATGGTCGTGGTAGTAGTGGTGGCGATAGTGTTGATGGTGGTGCTAGTGTTAATGAATGAATGAGTAGTAGCGGGATCAAAGAATGTACGCTTGTGAAGACTGGAATGGAGAAAGAAAGTGGCGGATCGAGGTGGAGAATTGGCAAAGCCACTACTGAAATGGAGTTGGTATGGAATGGCGGTGTGGCAGACAGTATAGAAGATGTGATTGGTGTGTAAATTGCGTGGCATAATATGTAAGTAATGTGGTACAGTGTGTAAAATGTGGCGTAATGGGTTAGGGTGTCTCCGTGGTATGAAAGGGGTTTGGTACGGAGCGTTAGTCACGGGTTGAGCGGCATCATTAATGGAATGATGTAGTTGTTGGTACAGCATCTTTTATACTCTTTTACTTGTTTCAGTCATTAGAGTGCAGCCATGCTGGAGCACCGCTTTGGATTTTTAATTTTTAGTCGAATAAATCG
>NC_068999.1:21484883-21487506 GCF_001194135.2 Octopus bimaculoides | reverse complement strand
CACACACACACACACACTCACACACTCACACGCACACACAGAGACACAAACACGTCTATCTATCTATCTATCTATCTATCTATCTATCTATCTATCTATCTATCTATCTATCTGTCTGTCTGTCTGTCTGTCTATCTATCTATCAGTTTCCGTTTACCAAATCCACTCACAAGAGTTTGGTCAACTCGTGACTATAGTTAAAGGTACTTGCCCAAGGTGCCACGTAATAGGACTGAACCCGGAACCATGTGGTTAGGAAGAAAACTTCTTACCACAAATGATACCTTTTGGTGGTATGATGGTGCGTTGATGTGTAAGTAATGTGTTGGCTGCAGTGGTCGGTGGTATGGTGAATGGGCGTGGCACTATGTGTGTTAATAGTATAAAAGTATGTGTAGGTGCTGTATGTGGTTGGTGATATGCGATTACATGTTTAGTGTGTGGACGGTAGTATGACGCCGGTTATACGACACCGGTAGTATGACGTCTGTGGTACGACACCGGTGGTATGACGTCGGTGGCATGACGTCGGTGGTATGACGCCGGTGTATGACGTCAGTGGTATGACACCGGTGATATGACGCTATGGTATGACGCCGGTGGTATGACACCGGTGGTATGACGCAGTGTGTTCATAGCGTGGTATAACATGTGAGTTGTGTTGTATAGCATCTTAAAGTATGGTTGGGTGATGTGATGTAATGTTAGTGTGTTAGTGGTGGTGTGTTGAAAATGCGTTAGTGTAATTTCTTTACTACCTACAAGGGGCTACACACAGAGGGGACAAACAAGGACAGACATACGGATTAAGTCGATTATATCGACCCCAGTGCGTAACTGGTACTTATTTAATCGACCCCGAAAGGATGAAAGGCAAAGTCGACCTCGGCGAAATTTGAACTCAGAACGTAGCGGCAGACGAAATAGCGCTCAGCATTTCACCCGGCGTGCTAACGTTTCTGCCAGCTCCCCCCGTGTTGTAGTATAGTGTGTTAAGTGATGTTGTTCAGTGCGTCTGGGGATGTAATTAGTGGTGTGTTATAGTGAATGTTATAGTAGCAGTATATGTTGTCGTGTATCAGTGGTGTTTTATAGTATATGTTGTAGTGTATGTTAGTAGTGTGTTGTAATAAAGGCGCGTGGCTTAGCGGTTAGGGTATTCGGATCACGATCGTAATGTCATGAGTCCAATTCGTGGCGATGCGTTGTGTCCTTGAGCAAGACACATTATTTCACATTGCTCCAGTCCACTCAGCTGGCAAAAATGAGTTGTACCAGTAATTCAAAGGGCCAACCTTGTCACATTCTGCGTCATGCTGAATCGCCCTGAGAACTACGTTAAGGGTACACGTGTCTGTGAAGGGCTCAGCCACTTGCACGTTAATTTCAGGACCCGGCTGTTCCGTTGATTGGGTCAACTGGAATCTTGGCCGTCGCAACTGATGGAGTGCCAGTTCCCCCCCCCCCACTAGTGTATATGACTGGTGGAGTGGAGTGCATCTGTGGTATGGCATGCTGCATTGGTGGTGTGATGCAGTTATGCTAGTGGTGTTGCTTAGCTTGAGTTAGTTGATGATTCTTAAGAATGTACGCTTGTGAAGACTGGAGTGGGGAAAAAAAGTGGCGGATGGAGGTGAAGAATTGGCAAAGCCACTACTGAAATGGAGTTGGTATGGAATGGCGGTGTGGCAGACAGTATTGAAGATGTGATTGGTGTGTAAATAGCGTGGCATAATATGTAAGTAATGTGGTACAGTGTGTAAAATGTGGCGTAATGGGTTAGGGTGTCTCCGTGGTATGAAAGGGGTTTGGTACGGAGCGTTAGTCACGGGTTGAGTGGCATCATTGGTGGTATGATGTAGTTGTTGGTACAGTATCTTTTATACTCTTTTACTTGTTTCAGTCATTAGAGTGCAGTCATGCTGGAGCACCGCCTTGAATTTATTTTTTTAGTCGAATGAATCGACTCAATCGGTCAAGTGTTTGCAGGTTTTGTGGTATAAGCCTGTTTGTGGTTCAATGTGACGTGTTTGCAGGGCGGCAAAACATCTTAGGGATATGATATGCTGTGTTAGTATGTGCTGGTGATGTAGCAGGAATGTGACGTAGTGTGTTTGTGATGTGCTCAGTCATTTGCACATTTATTTCACGAGCAGCAAGCTGTTCGGTTGATCGAATCACTTGAGACACTCATTTTCGTAACCAGGCCACATTGTATGTAAGTTTAGTTGAATCGTTAGCACGCCGGGAAAAATGCTTAGCGGCATTTCATCCGAATTAACGTGTCTGAGTTCAAATTCAGCTGAAGTCAACGTTGCCTTTCATCCTTTCGGGGGTCGATAAAATAAGTAGCAACTGAACACTGGGTTCGATGTCATCGTCTTACCCTCTCCTGAAATTGCTGGCCTTGTGCTAGAATTTGAAATCATGGGGGATTGCTAATGCTGCGCAGAACAGTGGAAATGTTGGATTGTGTATGGTTTGTGGAGAGCGGTTTTGAGTTGGAGATAGATCTAGCGAAATAATAATGATATGGAATTGTATGATTATGGTGATAATGATATCTGTGTGCGTATGTGTGTGTTTGTGCATGTGTATGTGTAAAAGTGTACGTATGGGTTAG
>NC_068999.1:21479237-21480744 GCF_001194135.2 Octopus bimaculoides | reverse complement strand
AGAGAGAGAGAGAGAGAGAGAGAGAGAGAGAGAGAGAGAGAGAGAGAGAGATAGATAGAGAGAGATAGAGAGGGAGAGAGAAAGAGAAAGAGAAAGAGAAAGAGAGAGAAAGATAAAGAGAAAAAATCATTGAAAAATATAAATAAATAGATGCAAACATATGAATGTATACACACACGCACATACACCTACACAATGTAACTTTAGTTCATTTCCGTCATATTTTCAATAATTCGACACTTTCAACACCAATACTGCGTGAAGTTAGCTTCGAGTAATTCTTTCAAAGACATAAGAGAACGCTTATTCAAAGAAATAGCAGAGATCTTCTGCGCGTTATTACCAGCTGCAAATTGGAAGCTTTACAAGCTTTTCTTGGACGAAGTAACTCTCTAGGGAGCGCCGAGGTGAATTCCTAAATTGCACGTTAATGTCTCCAACAGATAAGAGATAAATAGATAGGTAGAGTGAGAGAGAGAGAGAGAGAGAGAGAGAGAGAGAGAGAGAGAGAGAGAGAGAGAGAGGGAGAAAAAGAGAAAGGGAGCGGGAGAGCCTCTACATAGTCACTAGACCTGTTAGAAATAGCAACCTAATCTTCCTCGAAACACTGTATCATCTTAAAAATAAAGAACATATCAGACAATATAAAACTAGCATAGTTATGGGATGAAAGCTCTTTGAATGGTCAATTTGGAGTGACCGAGGGTTAAACAACAACAGAGTCATTTTTTTGTGGTCACTGGACTTGCTAGAAATAGTAAGCCATGTGACTGAGTCACACATTTCCAGTCTAAAATCTAGAAGGAGGAAGAAAGGATATATGAGGACAATGTAACTGACTGCTTGAAAAGCATAAAAAAATAAGGAAAAAGAAAGAAAAACATGGATGATCACGGTTTACTTTTGATTATATTTTCCTCAAATTTGGGCAGAACCGATGTTAAACAACTATTCTTTTTATGTTTCTTTACTAGATCAATGAACTCTACAGGAAATATTAGTAGATATTCTCCAGATTGAGAACGATAAAAGTTTTTGGTAGTCTTCTGTACTTTCAAGGCTGAAGAATCTGTCAAAACATTGTCTGAAATAGCTTTACATACCTTCAACCATACACTTGGGGCCGATACAAAGGTGACAATGAGGGACATTGGAAACGGTGGCTCCTACTCACTTTTGTATCTCAGTATGGATGGATGGTTAGCGCAGGGATGACGAAGATGGATTACATAGGCATAAAGACATGGATTTCTAGGAAAAGATGTTCTATCCGCAACAACATGGTCTCGGATTCAGTCCCACGTTGTGGAATCTTAGACAGTTACTTGTGAGTAAAATCGGTAGGTCGAAACTGAGCAGAAGCCCATTGTAATATGTAATAATAATAATAATAATAATAATAATAATAATAATAATAATAATAATAATAATAATAATAATAAAATGTAACAACAAAAGAATGAGACCTCGATATTAGAGAAATAGGGGATTATTTATATATGTTATA
>NC_068999.1:21474309-21478466 GCF_001194135.2 Octopus bimaculoides | reverse complement strand
GTACTTCTCGGTTGTTATTCTTGGGTGGAATAATACCGGTGTTATTTAATCTGTTTGTAATTTTTTTGTACATGGTGTTTTGGGGTTCGAAGATGGTCTGATTTTGATGTAACACGTGTGTTTACGATCGCTGTGCGGGTAGTGGAGGTATCAAGTTAAAATACATCATTATATTTGGAAAAATAGAGATAAATTTCAATGAGTATTACTTACTCGGATATAGTCCAACTCTTTGTCAGCTATTTTTTGTACATGGTGTTTGGGTTTGGAGGTGGTCTGAATTTTGAATTGTTATTATTATTATTATTATTATTATTATTATTATTATTATTATTATTATTATTATTATTATTATTATTACATATTACAATGGGCTTCTGCTCAGTTTCGACCTACCGATTTTACCCACAAGTAGTTTCGAATGCCGGAACGAAGAGTTATGTTACATTCTCGTCGGCCCGAAAGTTCTCCTGAACAGGTTGATCAATTGATTTCCATCGAAACCCAGGGTCTCCCCCATGACATCGTCTGACCTAAATTCCACTAACCCGCTATAGAAATCCGCACGCAGTGGAACTCCTGTTGCCAGTATTGCCCGAGAGAGTAGCTGGAGTGCTTGACGGTACTCCAATTGTCAATCCTCCAGCCCAAGTCTTCGTTTGATCTATGAATTGATATCCATTAAGGACGTCAACTGTGGAAGGTAGAACCTTACGTGCGGTGACCACACCTGTCCCCATCCAGGTAAAGCCAGAGGTGCCTCAACCTTAACGCAAATTTTCGCATCTTCAGCCAAGGCATCCCTAGCCCACCCTTTAGCGGTTTTTGGCAGCAGACAGAGCGCTTCACAAGTGGCGTTCCTCCCTTCCACAAAAAGCGGAAAAGGATTCTTTCCAACTTGTTCAGCCACAAATCGAGGCAAGGCACAACGGTCAGACAGGTGATGACAGATGCTATGAACATCTGTACCACCTTCGCCCTCCCTAGCAAGGATAACACCCGCCCAGGAAGGTCTAGGTTAGGGCAGCCATCTTGCCTGTGACCTCGCTCCAATTCTTTATCTGGAGGTCTGGACCGCACAAGACCCCTAGCAACCTAACCGGACCTTCCGTCAAACGCCCCACGACGTTATTGGACGACATCGTCTTGCCCCTCCAGGTGCCGAGTTGCAAGCCGATCGACTTGTCCTTTGTTCCTGCCACCGCCTCGTATCCCTTGATGGCGTTTTCCGCATGAGGAAGCTTGCTTGTCTTCGGACACGATGATGGAGATGTCATCCGCATACGCAGTGTCTCCCCTTCCACGCTACAGATCATGCGGCACACCCACTAACGCCTCCAACTTCCGCAGCAATGGCTCAAGAGAGGTGACAGGGGACATCCCTGGCGTACTGAGCGTTCAATATTGAACGGTTTTGAAAAAAAAACCCGTTCACTCGGATGATAGACTCGATGTCGCTGTACAAAGCAGCAATCCAACCTTGGAAAGTCTAAATGTACCAGTGCCCCACCTTTGCCAAAAATTTTACCAGCCCTCTCTAAGGAGTAGCGTATAAGATTGAGATTATTGTGAATTGACCTACCCAAGATAGTGCAAGTTTGTGCCTCTTCGACAAGTCTGTCCACGATACGCGCCAACCTTTTTGTCAACACTTAGCCAAAATCTTTAATTCTGTTATGGACCGAGACTTACTTATGATATCTCCCTTGCTCAGGCCATTTCTGATCAACGTCATCCCCTCTCGGCTCGCAGATCTGGGAATTCTCCCATTCTGCTGCCAGTTGGCGCAGACGCTGGCCAGTAGGTGCCCGAACAAGTCTAGCATACTCCTGTAATTGGCCCCTCACAGCACTCAGTTTCTCGTGCCGAAAGACGCGGGCCACCAGTCAGGAAGTCCCGTAGGGCCTCACCGTGGTCTAGCGTCTCGCTCCTCTCGAACAACTCGGCGAAGTGCTTGTAAAGTGCCTCACACATCTCCTCCTGTTCTTTGACCAAACGTTCATTTTCATCAATCAAAGACCTGATTATGGCATCGTTGATCAAAAGAAATCCAACCTCGACCATTTCGTCTCTTTAAGAATATCTACGACATAATTAGATGATGTATTTTCTTTTTTTTTTTAAGACAGTGGGATTTGATATAAGCGAAATTGTTTCCTATTTTAGCATGTCGAGCGGCCAGGTGGGGTTTCGCTTAGAAGAATGGAAGGAAGTGGTACGGCAGAAACGATAGAATGTCGAACGAAAGTGCATTGCAGTATTTCGTTACTCATCTTTGTGTTTTGAGTTCAAATTCCGCAGGGCTCAAGTTTTGCATTTCGTATCAGGACCATTGTCTGTATTTCTTCCTGCCAGTCCAAGTACCGAAATCGATTTAATCGACTATTGAACCATAACCCTATTTTTGCCTTCTGTCTGTCCTCTGTGTCTGCCAGTCTCTGTCTGTATTTCTCTGCATCTGTCTGTCACTGTCTGTCTGTCTATCTGTCTGTTTGTCACTGTCTGTCTGTGTGTCTGTCTGTCTCTGTCTCTCTAAAACAAACATATTTGCCCTTTGTCAAAGCTTGAAATGCTTATGATACTTGTATCCCTGAGGGTACATTCAAAAGAAAGACAGTGGTCTATAATCTGAATGTATCCATAAAATATCAAAAGTGAGGCATTCATAGATTATTGAACCATACGTAACACACTTTAGACAAATGAAAGAAGATAATCTTCACAGAGTTTATCGTTCACGGAGATTATTTCTTTGAGAAAATCTGAGCACAGTATAATGTGAGAGTCATTTAAACGATTTAATGCTACAGTTTTCTTGGTTGTTGTTGTTGTTTAAATCCAGGTCAGCACATATCAAACAGGTATGCGACGAAAGGCGTTCCAGCCGTGAACGTCCAGTCTTTTATTCTGAAATAGTGTATCAAAAATTACATTATCCAACTACGTATTGGATCACTACATTATCCATTATTTTTTTTAGAGAATGAAGAACAAAGTGGTTTGAGAGAGACTTAGAAGCTACGTTCTGGCTGTTTTCGACCACGCAGAACTGGAGTTTTCAACCATTTTTTAAGTATGGACTTCTTTGATTACTATTTTATTCTGGTGTCCCCCTCCCCACGTAGCCATTCGACGTTTAAGACCTAGTTTTATAGAAGCTTCTTTAAAAAATTCCTATTTTGTTTTCTGCACATTAACTTGTGTAGGTTGAATTATGTAAAATGTTTGAGAAAGAAACCTAGTTTCTTGCAATACAAACCAATACATACATCTGAAGCAAAATTTTTTCTAAGAGTCCTTAAAATAATATTGTGGATCCCCAATTTACTATTTCGTTTCAAGCACGCCCCCCAAATCTTATATGGACCCCACTTGAGAACAACTGGCGTAGAGCCTCTCCTGCGTTGTTGTTTAGCCCCAGGTTAGCCTTGATCAAGTAACCTTGTGATAAAAAAAACGTGCCATCCACGACTACCCCCATCGTTTTACCTATTCAGGACTACATACGTTATCCAATGTATCTTTATTTCTAAGACGATAGAGTATGTATTATTTTTGTGGGAGGGAGAAGTGGAAATTTTGGCTACTATTTCTAGCAGTTCCGATTGACTCGCGAAGCTACAGTGAAAGTCGCAAGTACAAGCTGTCAAACACGGACTCTAATAGATTAACAGGCAGTCAATGGCGGATAGTTCATTATTTATTTAACACACACTCACACATACACGCACACACACGCACACAAAGAAAAATGCACGTATAAACAGACTGGCACATAGACATAAACATTCATACACACATAAATACCCACACATTCACACAAACACACACATTCACATACATTCATAATAAAAACAAAAACAAAAACACATGAACATAATTCATTGGTTTAAAAAGTTTTTATTTCTGTGAAAATTGAATCATTGCATTCAGATTAAAAACTAATCGGGAAAAATAAAAAAAAGATGATGTTTATTTTTATTCACAACGAAAATTTAATAATTAACGCTCCTGGCATAATTATCTTGTACAGTTCTAATCCTTTTAATCACATTGTCAGCATGCGTTTTCAATAACGTGGGATCTGATTTTCTCGTTTCCTTTTTTTGTTTGTTTTTATCAATCTTCCTAAATTGATGCAAATAAACTTTTCCCTT
>NC_068999.1:21472870-21473932 GCF_001194135.2 Octopus bimaculoides | reverse complement strand
GTTTTGTATATCAGAGAGTACCCTGTCCACTGTATCACTCGAAAATTTGGGGGAGGGGGCCAGTCGATTAGATCGACCCCAGTACGCAACTTGTACTTAATTTATCGATCCCGAAAGAATGTAAGGCAAAGTCGACCTCGGCGGAATTCGAACTCAGAACGTAAAGACAGGCGAAATACCTATTTCTTTACTGCCCACAAGGGGCTATACACAGAGGGGACAAACAAAGACAGACAAACGGATTAAGTCGATTATATCGACTCTAGTGCGTAACTGGTACTTATTTAATCGACCCCGAAAGGATGAAAGGCAAAGTCGACCTCGGCGGAATTTGAACTCAGAACATAACGGTAGACGAAATACCGCTAAGCATTTCGCCTGGCGTGCTGACGTATATATTACTCTTTATTGATAACGGAAGGATGTTGGCCCAACAGAGACTCCTTTTGCAGCTTCCATTAAGAGTTCTTCGTTCACACAATAGAAGCTAATTGTTGGTCGACACTCCACTGATGTAATTTACTGTTGCGCCATACTTATAGCCTGTACAGTGGAGGAGCAATGGCCCAGTGGTTAGGGCAGCGGACTCGCGGTCATAGAATCGCGGTTTCGATTCCCAGACCGGGCGTTGTGAGCGTTTATTGAGCGAAAACGCCTAAAGCCCCACGAGGCTCCGGCAGGGGATGGTGGCGAACCCTGCTGTACTCTTTCACCACAACTTTCTCTCACTCTTTTTTCCTGTTTCTGTTGTACCTGTATTTTAAAAGGGCCAGCCTTGTCACAATGTGTCACGCTGAATATCCCCGAGAACTACGTTAAGGGTACACGTGTATTTAGAGTGCTCAGCTACTTTCACGCTAATTTTACGAGCAGGCTGTTCCGTTGATCGGATCAACTGGAACCCTCGTCGTCGTAAGCGACGGAGTGCCAACAAAATATAGTCTGTACACTGGTTAAAACTAACAGGAGGTTAACAAATATTTGTCGCTCTTTGGTTTTAGGTACATACAATCGTGGGATTATTGATGTAAGCAGAGCAGTACGAGGAAAATAGAAAATTAC
>NC_068999.1:21469499-21472297 GCF_001194135.2 Octopus bimaculoides | reverse complement strand
TATATATATATATATATATATGTATATTTATATATATTTCGAAATGAGTTTTCAATTTAAAATTACTTTCAAATACATTTTCTTTCATAAGAAATATGAAATGTTTTCTTTTTTTATGATGCTAGCAGAGTAACTACGAAAAATTTGGTTACTCAAGAGTTAAAAAGAGAAATCTGTAAAATTAGCTTCAAATTTAGCACAAGGCTAGTAATTTTAAGGGGAGGGGGCAAGTCAATTACATCAATCCCTATGTTCAACTTGCAGTTATATTATCGATCCCAGAAGTAAGAAAGGCAACGTTGACCTCGTCGGAATGTGAACCCAAACGCAAAAGACGAACGAAATGGGGCTAATTATTTTGTCCGGCGTGCTACCTATGTTGCTCACTCGCCGCCTTCTTGCTTATGCTACAGAAGTTGCTTTTCTTTTCTTGTTCGGTGCCAAAACATTTCTCAGGAATTCTAAGTGTAGGCATTATTAAATTATAGTGGAGGCAGCGAGCTGGCAGAATCGTTAGCACGCCAGGCGAAATGTTTAGCGGTATTTCGCCCGTCGCTACGTTCTGAGTTCGAATTCCACCGAAGTCGACTTTGCCTTTCATCTTTTCGGGGTCGATAAATTAAGTACCAGTTGCGTACTGTGGTCGATCTAATCTACTGGCCCCTATCCCCCCAAATTTCGGGCCTTGTGCCTAGAGTAGAAAAGATTATAGTGGTGTCTCTAAACTAGGGGCCAAAACTACGTTATGTTATAAGGGTTGTATGCATAAAATAATTTTTTTATACCATCTAAATGGTAAAGCTATATCTGTGTTTTCGTGTACACACACATATTTATATGCACCAGACATACATACATACGTACATACATGCCTGCCTGCCTGCATGCATGCATACATACATGCATACATACACACACAGATAGATACATGCATACATGCATACACATACATTGAGAGGAAAAACTGTCCAGCAGATGTTAGCATACCGCTGCCCAGCGGATGTTAACATAAAGCTAAAGATCAGCGAAAAAGGAAATACCTACGCCGAACGTTTGAGAAATTTGCAGTTACTCTATCCAGATTACAAGTTCAGGTTTATACCTGTAATTATTAGGGCACTGGGATATGTAACTCACTGCCTAAATACCAATCTTGAGAGATTAGGCTTCTCAAAACCAGAAAGAAGAAAGCTGATTCGAAGACTACAAATCCAATCCATCACTGGAACTGTAAAAATCTGTAAAACTTTCCAAAAATTTATCATTTAAATATATATGAGCATGTCTAGATATACAACTATATGCATGAGAAACATACATAAAGCAAAACATACAAATTTGCACATATACATACATACATACATAATACATACATACATACATACATACATGCAAAAAAAAATTGTTGGTGTTGAAATTCCAATGAATGAGCTTTGGATATAGGTTAGAAACCGACTCTTTCTCTATTGGTTAGAAATCTTGAAATGAAACTGAATAATGACATACATACATGATATGATGGTTGATTCTCGTAGCACGAGACAATTCTGCAATTTTTTGATGAACAACCTGACCAAATAATTTGTTTAAAATTATTAAAACTACTTCAAGGCGTGACGACCCTGCCTGACACGAGTCCCAGGCTCAACTGGCTCCGGCTGACAGTACCCGGTATGGGCCCCTATCCAGGGTTACGGAAAGGAGACAACCTTCAAAGAAATCCGGAGTGGAACCCCGTAGGCGGTTTAGTGTTCGACTCGACACTCTTCCGGCAGCTCTTGCAACCAAGCTGGTGCCAAACGTAATGCTCAGCACTCCTTTGGACAACATCATCAAGGTCGAGAGAGGAATCCTGACGATTGGGCTACCCAGGATTTCCTTGCATCTAGCCCAGTCGTGCGCAAAACTGAAGAGGAAACTGGAGAGGACATGAAATGTAAAAACCAGACTGGATTAGTTTATGTGCAACTCCATTGTCTCCCGAGACAAAAGGATGCAAACAGCAACAACAACAACAATAATCAGATGTATGTGCTGTACGTTAGTTCATTCCTTCCTGAATAGGTATACGGCGAACTACACTTCAAATGTCGAAGTGATCGCAGAGCAACGTGAGATGAAGTGCACCGTGAGACGAAGCTGAAGAGTACAACGCACCACCCGGCTAAGGAATTGAAACTAAGACCTTTCGATCGTGAGTGCAACACCCTAATCATTATGTCATGCGCCTCACACATGCATGCATACATACACACGTACATTTGGTCTATGCATAACTGGGTGGGCAAACTGGGCGCGCATATACAAGTGCACAAGCATATACACACATTGTGGTTACACACATTGTGGTTACATATTTACACATCATATATACTCAGGGTGCACGCACTATTTACACATATGTACACAATGCCGGATGGCCATTGTCTCTGACGAGTTCCTCCACACTTTTACGGGTTTTGTTTTCGATGTCACAGGGAGTTCAGAAGTTGGACAAGCTTGCTGGGGTTGCCGGTTTAGTCACCGACGATCCGACCATGGGACAGATTGTACTAGATTACATGTTACATATATATATATATATAACTGTATATATATATACATATATACATATATACGTATGTTTATATATATATATACATATGTACATATCTATCTATCTATCTATCTATCTATCTATACATACATACATACATATATACACAGACACACAAATATATGCAATTTAGCTATATGCATTAATACACACATACACACACACACACACACACACACACACACACACACACACACACACA
>NC_068999.1:21464632-21469456 GCF_001194135.2 Octopus bimaculoides | reverse complement strand
TATATATATACACATACATACAATTTAGCTATATGTATGAATACACACACGCACGCACGCACACATACGCACACACACACACACACACGCACGCACACACACACACACACACACACACACACACACTCAGACACATACACATGTAGCATTCACGTTGTCATTTATCAAAGTACATCAGCGATGCATCTTCAAGCAAAAGGTTCCTCTCGTGTGTAAAATGAATATGGTTCATTACCACATAACTTAATATAATGTGGATTTAACTGACAAAAAATTATTTCCAGGTACTTATATTAAAATTAAAAGCAAAAAAAATTACAGGTTGGAAAAATATATATTTTATTGCAATATAGAGGCCTGGCAGTATACTTATTTAGTAAAGTCAAACTTATACATAAATGGACGCACGCACGCACGCACGCACGCACACAAACACACACGCATCTATATCTGCACACACACACACGTGCATACATACATACATATATATGACATACCCCCGTTATGTATACTTATATAAAACATATCCCCGTTACACACACACATATATATATATATATATATATATATATATATATATATATATACACAGTGTGAGAGAGGGCATATTTAGTAATTTAATAAAATAACTCTAATCTATTAAATACCAAATATATTTTAATAAAACTTCGCGGACTTTCTTAGAAGATTATTCTAGGAATCCGCCTTCAGTTTCGATGATTGGTATAATATGGTACCGGGATTGTTGATATACCTGCACTAAAAATTTCTTATTGAATTCGGATATCGCCTGGACAGTGACAACTTTCAGTGTAACTATGGTGTTATGAGGATGTCGATTTGTTTCCCTTGCAAAAACGTTTCAAACATGACAGTCCATGGTATTTAAATCTGGCGAGCTAGATTAATCTGATATAATTGTAAAGATTGTTTGACATCCATTCTTGGATTATGTGGGATTTGTGTGAAGGTGATGAGTCTTGTTGAAACAGTTATAGCTTTTCCCTGCTTACTTCATTATCCAGGGCTTGTCAACTATCTCCAGTATTCCAACATATCCGGCAGCATAAATTCTAAGACATCGTAAAAGATGTGAAGTGACATGACCTAACCTTCGTTACCCACCACTCTTAAAATTCTTACAGTCACTGGAAACTTAGTGCGCATCACTCGGAGGGACGTCAGAAAGATCTGTACGTAACCATGTCATTTCTCCCGCTGAACTTTTGGTTACAGCTTTTTTCATTCGAGAAGAACTAAAGCATGCCATATTCGTGAAGATTTTTGACCTTGATAAGTAATCGCTTGGCACAGATCGAACGGGTTTCCCTATATCTTTGCTGACATGAAGTATCCTATCCTCACTACATGCGACTTGTAGCGAATGACTTCATGTACCACAGTTCTAATTGTCCACTTAGACACTTGAAGTATTTTCGTGATGGCCTTTCTTAATTTTCCCGGACCATCATCGATAAAGTTTTGCAGTTGCTGAATGATTTAGTATCCTGTGGTTTAGAATTTTCATTTTTTGATACAGTTGAAATATTCCCGGCAGAGGCTTCCGGATCCCCTTGGATTTCATGTACCAAAAATTTTGCAACGTTTAGAGAGTTTGTAATTTCTAAATCACTGTATTCTGTACATATATCCATAATGATTGTACGTCTTTTCCTTTCTTCTGTTAGC
Organism: Octopus bimaculoides; assembly: GCF_001194135.2. Lineage (NCBI taxonomy): Eukaryota > Metazoa > Mollusca > Cephalopoda > Octopoda > Octopodidae > Octopus > Octopus bimaculoides. The sequence continues at coordinate 21,467,767 of NC_068999.1, read as the reverse complement.
ATTTTATCTGCCATGCAAGAACTGAAACAAATAAAATTCTTATAATTGATTTGAAAAAAGTAACATGCTGAAAAAAAGTGTTTTCAAATATCCCTCGTACTCTCTGTGTATGCACATACACACACGCACACACATATTTGTGTACACACACACAGATGTGTACATATATATCTATATACGTATATATGTATATACATAGATGTATATATATATGTGCATCTATCTATCTATCTATCTATCTATCTATCTATCTATCTCTATCTATCTATCTATTTATATATCGAGCTAACTATCTACACACACACACACACACACACACACACACACACACACACACACACACACACACACACACACGTCCTAATAAGCGCTCCCTCCGCATTTCAGATTGTTTGATCTGGAACTCCAAGAATCTTATATACTGCTTAAAATGTTTATGAGAATTGGTTTCCACTAGACAAAACTGGCAGAAGATTAGCTAACACATTCACTGAAAAGTCTAAGTAACATCTGACCCGACAACAGATCACCTATCACCTGTCCACTCATCAAACCATATCACCCAGAGCCTATCTGTTTTCGGTCTTACCTTTTATGGCTCTTTTCTGCGACGAGAACGAGAACTCATATTCCTTCTGGGAACTTTTCAATAACCAATGTTTAAATTCTAATTTTACTTCCCTTTGACAGGTTTTCCAAATATAAATTCACTGCGCTGAAGGAAAAACACATAGCTATACCAAGCCGCCATAATTCAGGAGTTGCACATACACGTCTATTATTGGCACATTAATAATCACACACAGACCTTTGCTGTTTTGTATCACATGCACACACTGTGCACAAATACCGAACAGTTAAATAAACATATACGCTCACAAGCCTGTTTACGGAGACACAGAATCAAACATGCTTACCGAAACACAACAATTATATAAAAGCAATTCAGTATTAACATACATACACGTCCGCTAATGCGAAAAGCATACACCCACTCATGAAATGCATGCACACATAAATACACACATCGAATGCATATATACAATTACATAAACATATATACAGTTACATATATACAATTACATTCATAAAACACAGAAATACATCCAAACGAATTTCTGAAAACATACCGAAAATAGATTCATACACCAGACGATACATACCTACAATTCACATTACCTCCCTTTGTGTGCTTACACTGAAAGCCTTTCCTCTTGCAACTTCAAAAACACACTCTTTTCGCAAACGCTCATGAGTTAACCTGTTTATTTTTCTCTTATTTTTAGCTCATTTTCCTCTTACTCTCTCATTTGATTTGTTTTTTTCTGATAAAATCCCAGATCTATAAGATTTCTTTCTTTCCTTCGTTCTGCTTCAATCCAATATAACTATATATCGTGTAATTCGTTGTCTGTACTGTTATTATACATTTGAATATACTATTCTCCACGCTGACACGGACAAATCTGCCTTTATCCACACCCATCAAATTAGTTTCAAATTATCAACTCAGACTCTATTTCGGAATATCACCACAGATTAGATCGGATCTATTTCGTTGTACATACATACATACATACATACATACATACATATATCGGTCAGTAGTTCATAAATACGAAAAGAGTTTTAACATTTAGAAAGTTGTTTGTTATAGCCTTTAAAGCGTTTAGCTGTATAGGCCATTTGTCAGACTCAAATGGTCGGAGGCATATAACCTCGTTACAACTGGAGGGAGGAAAACGTTTAAGATGCCACATCTTTTGTATTTCAATTTTCAGGTCCTTATATTTACTTAATTTGTCAAATTCCTTTACAGATATATTTTTATCAGTGGGAACACTTACATGTATTAGTCTACAAGTATTTTCTTCCTTGTTTTTAATGCCTATGTCTGGTCGATTAGCCTGGATAGTTCTCTCAGTGTTGACGGAATGTCCCAGAGGATAGTGACAATTTTACCTTCAACAATTAGCTCAAGATGATGTTCATACCAGTAAGCAGGAGTGTTGATTTTGTAGTGTTTACATATTTTCCAATGTAAATACTATCCTTCCTACCTTCTTCTTCTTCTTCTTCTTCTTCTTCTTCTTCTTCTTCTTCTTCTTCTTCTTCTTCTTCTTCTTCTTCTTCTTCTTCTTCAGTCGGCGAGCTGGTAGAATCGTTAGCACGCCGGGCGAAATGCTTAACAGTATTTCGTCTGTCTTCACGTTCTGCGTTCAAATGTCGCTAGGGTTGACTTTGCCTTTCATCCGTTCGGGGTCGATAAAATAAGTACCAGTTGAGTATTGGGGTCAATGTAATTGACTAGCCCCTTCCCCTAATTTCCGTTATCGTGCCTTTAGTAGAAAGGATTATTATCATAGACATACATACATAATGTTTCTCTATCGATTTCTGCGATGAGTTTCCATTTGTTCGTTCAGGCGAACCACTTCCTCAATAAATTAGCACAAAAGTGGACGAGTATTCCGCAGACACGTGTATCCTTAACGCAATGCTCGGGTAGAATCTATGCAACAAAATGTGTGGCAATGCTGCTCGATCTTGGAATCTCTAGTTTGATCCATCCGGTGTGCTTCGAAACAATTCCTGCTAATCCAATTTCACTCACAACTCATTGATCAATCGGAGTCAATAGTAAAAAAAATGCTTGCCTAAGACAAAATACCATACGGTGAGATTGAACCCGGGATCTCGTGATTGCCAAGCAACTTTCTTAATCATTCGGCCTTGCTGAGTCCATATTTGCAAACATCCATGCATACATATGTTTGCTCTTGCCGTATATACTTCAGTGTTGCATACGAGGCATCCTTCACTCTCTCTGTTTCTCTTCTGCCTTCCATCTGTTTATTTCTAATCTACTATTGGTGTTTTTTTTTTAAATTTGAAACAGGTTTCTTTAAAAATAAATAAATAAATAAATTCATTAAAAAATAAATACAAAAGTTAAACTACAATAGCAAGAAAAATTAAAAAAACTTTTCTAAAATCTTAAATTGGAAATAGCTCTACTTAATCAACATCACCGATGTGTAAGCGAGGTGATGAACCAAATATATGCTTAAACGTTGCTGTTATTGTATTCCTCCTCCTCCTCCTCCTCCTCCTCTCTCTCTACGCATATATATA
>NC_068999.1:21463014-21463897 GCF_001194135.2 Octopus bimaculoides | reverse complement strand
CACACACACACAAACACACAGAGAGAAAAGAACTAGAAAGAGAGAGAGGAGAGTGAGAGAGAGAGAGAGAAGAAGACAGAAAGGTGAGAAAGACGGAGAGATACTTTCGATAGACGTTCCACGGAATTACAAAAATGCTCTGCAATGTCATAAACACATGGCCAAACGACAATTGATTTTGCATTCCTCTCAGCTCCACTTCCTTGTCTTCTTCCTCCTAAGGCTCTTTCGTTCAATTTTCTCCTCCCTCTCAATGATTTCTCTCTCACACACAAAAAACAAAAAAACAAAAAACAAAAAACAAACCCCCCCCCAGCAAAATCCCAACTGCACCACCAACGATTAAACAAAGAAAATGTCCAACATTATGACGATCTATAATAGGCAATTTTTACAGCACCAAAGTGTCATTAAAAGAGTATGTTTAACAAAACCAGCGTTTGTAATGGATAGCAACGAGTTTGATATGCATGTATGTGCATATGTGTGTGTGCATGCGTTTGTGGTTTCTATCTATCTATCTATCTATCTATCTATCTATCTATCTATCTATCTATCTATCTATCTATCTATCTATCTATCTATCTATCCTTCTCTCTGTACCCTGCTCGCTCTATCGATAAATAGTTTAAAGAACACGAAAAAATAATTCTTAGTGGCGTAGTAGATAGAGTATCGTAATTTATTTAGACTGATTCAGTAGCCTGTTATCCTGGAGATTTCCCGAATGTCCGGTCGGTTCCTCAAACCGGAAGAAACTGGACCAGTTTTTCCTGTCTTAGGATTCGATATGATGTCAGGAAATCTAACTTTACAGGCTACAGCTCCATTAGCTTAAATAATATATATACATACATACATACATACATACATATATATATAT
>NC_068999.1:21460459-21461802 GCF_001194135.2 Octopus bimaculoides | reverse complement strand
ATATATATATATATAATATAATATAATTAAAAATAACAGATCAATTTTAGCACAAGGCCAGCAATTTCTACGGGGTGGGTAAGTCGATTGCATTGACTTCAGTGTTCAAATTGTACTTATTTTTCTCGACCACAAAAGTATGGCAAGCCAAGGTGACCTCATTGAAATTTGAACACAGAACGTAAAGCCGGATGATATGCTGCTAAGCATTTTGCGCGGAGTCCTTACGATTCTGCAGATCACTATCTTAAAACATTTATATTAATAGATGTTTTGAAAGAATGATTAATAATTACAAAAACAAACATTTACTGAAATAACACTAAATGCACTAAAATAGTGTATGATATAAAATAGTTAAGTGTGTCTGTGTGTATGTGTGGTGTGTTTGTGTATGTATGAAGGGCAGGACGAAAGGCGTTTATCACAATAAAAGATGTGCTCCAAACAATGTTAGGCAATGCCTTCCGTGTCAGACTCTTCAATAGCACCGCTCTGCCTGCGATCTTAAACACAAGTGAGACGTGGACTACTACGAAGACGATAGAACATCAATTGGCTACGACGCAAAGGGCCATGAAAAGATCCATGCAAGGAATATCATTAAGAGAGCACATTGGAAATGAAATTCGAGAACGGAGCTGAGTGAACGATGTGATCGCGGAGTACCGAAAGCACAAGTTCCAGTGGGCCGGACATAAGGTTTACAGACAACAGGTGGGACCCGTGCAGTTGCCGAGTGGTATCCAAGTGATTGGAAAAGCCACTTGGAAGGTCTCCACGACGATGGGAAGACGATTTAGTCAAGCATTTTGGATCAAGGTGGAAAAGAATGGTGCAATGAAGACAGAATTGGAAGTGCTTTGTGACTAGCGGTATATAACAACATCCAATGGTCTGTTCGATACTAATTTCTAGGTTGTAAATTAGTTCGTATATTTTCAATGGAAGCCGTAATATAAGGGTAAAGTTTGTACCTAGAGTCTGTACGATAAAGAGTGTAAATGGACTATGTACCGGAGTAATGTATAGGTTTGAAGAATGCATAGAAAAACAATAAGACCGAAAGGGGAAATTTATCGCATTTAAAAGAGTTGGTAGTCTAGCTCTCGACTTAAATAAAATTATAAGCAAATAGCAAGCATAGTAAAACTATCGAATTATTGAACATTTTCTTTTTCCTCTTTTTTCCTTACACTTTCTTTTGCTCTGTTCTCCTTTTGTTTATCTTTGCTTTTTTAGTTCTGATGATGTCAATCGATTGCAGCGAGGTGAATACATATTTACCCCAGCCTGATGTACGGAAACAGCTGTAAACTTACTTTAACATATTCTCATCTTAA
>NC_068999.1:21457814-21460134 GCF_001194135.2 Octopus bimaculoides | reverse complement strand
ATATATATATAGACAGACAGATAGATGAATAGATAAATAGACGAACAGATAGATAGACTGACAGACAGATAGTTACGAGTGGGTGAATGAACGAAAGAAAAAGGCACTCAACAATTTTTTCTTCTGCTGAAGGAACCCCTTCTTAATGTAATGTCTTTATGCAACCATTTACTGGTTGCATACCCTCGACCTTTGGCACATTCCATCTGCTAATAATGAACTTGACAATTATTACGTAATTCCGAGTCAAGATCGGTTTGACAATGGTGTAATGATGTCGAAATATATTGATGTGATGACGTCAATTTAACTGATGTAATGACAGCAGAATATATTGAGGTGATACATTGAGGTCATGACATTAGTTTACATTCAGCGAAAATTCTTAGTATCGAGGGCCACCGAGAGGAATATCACAGACATAAACACGCACACATACACACACACGAATCTACACACAAACACACACACATGCCCATTTGTATGCGTATGTCTGCATACACACAGACACACACTCTCACACACACATACACACACACATATATATATGTATGTATATCTGTATATATATATAATATATATGTACAATATATATATATTATATGCATACACACACATATACAGTCAAAAGATGAGAGGAAGAGATGCTCAATATAGAAAACATGCTGTGGTGCTCGAATGATTTGAACTTAAACTCCGAAATAAACTGCAAAACTAGAGACGCTGTGTACCACATGAAATACCTGGAGAGACAATGTAGAACTACCACCACAAACTCTCTAGAAGACACATCACACAGCTTACGTGTAAGAATTACATAGCCCTGGAGAGACTACAGTGAAAGCAATCAAACATCCATAGTCTATCAACATGCCATACGAAAACGCAATGTCTTTATTAAAAATTTTGAAACCAAATCGACCCAACTATACAACAGTTTACAGAAATTTTATAGATACAGGAGTTAGGCCCTATCCTCACAGTTAATATGAAGAACGAATGGGTTAACAACCAACTACCAGAATAATAAAGCAGTGAGGATAAAATAAATCTTAAAAATTACTGAAGTCAAGAAACACACACACACACACACAGGTTCTGATGATGGAAAAAAAAAAAAAGAAAAAGAAAAAGAAAAAAAAAGAATGGGGTTTAAGTAAGCAAAAACACCAGCTAGCGTACTTGCAGCCCTAGAAATTTAACAATACCACAAACCTCACTTTCAAAATCAACTATTTAAAAGAAAAAAAAAAAAAAAAAAAAAAAGAAACGTATGCACATTGAGAAATCTACATATTGGAAAAGAAAAGATGTGTGAAATATAGACAAGCTTCAACTAGTGTGTTTATAGGACTTATCAATTATGGCTCTTCTCAAATAGAATAATATTGGTTTTCACAACACCTCCCTTGCAAAACAAATTTAAAATCAACCCCACATGTATGTAAATATGCATGTATGTATGTATGTATGTATGTATGTATGTATGTATGTATGTATGTATGTATGCGTGCATGTATGTACGAATACATATATATGTATGAACATATATATATATATGCATGAATATATGTATATATATATAATATATAACACACACACACACACACACACACATATGTATGCATATATACCAGGTTGAGATTATCAGTCTTCTTTCCGACACATTGATAAAATTAAGGCCGCTAAGCCGGCTAGCCATATATGGGATTTAAAGACTAACTGCACACCACATACAATCAAGTAACTAAATCTACGGCGATTTTAAATGAATCAAAGAGATGCAAGTTATGCACATTCTTTTTAGGCACAAGGATTTCACCACACTTCTTGATTCCAGATCCGAAAATTTTAGGAAATGCAAGTATATTGTTGGGTTTCTTTTGTCGAACTGGAGAACACCACCCGCTGTGGAGCAGCTCCTCTCTGTTATATTATTCTGCACCAGCTACATTAATTATGTTTTCGGCGGATAAAAAGGACGAAGATCTTGCTTTTCTTTCTTTCTTTCTTTCTTTCTTTCTTTCTTTCTTTCTTTCTTTCTTTACTTCTTTCTTTCTTTCTTTCTTTCTTTCTTTCTTTCTTTCTTTCTTCTCATTCCAGTTTTTGCATAAACTTTCTTCGTACTTTTTTGTTCTCGTTTTCTCATAGACTAGTGTCTTGGTTTTTAAATACATCTAAATTTTTGAACTGAGCCTGAAAGATTGCTTGAAGATACATGACGTGTATGAATATGATAAATCTGCCGTGTTAATGTGTCTTAAAGCATGAAACTATTAGCAGCATTTTTGTAATTGTGCACATTAAATTGTGTGTATAT
>NC_068999.1:21455361-21457376 GCF_001194135.2 Octopus bimaculoides | reverse complement strand
CACACACACACACACACACACACACACACACACACACGACGGGCTTCTTTCAGTTTCCGTCTGCCAAATCCACTCACAAGGCTTTGGTCGGCCCGAGGCTATAGTAGAAGACATTTGCCCAAGGTGCCACGCAGTGGGACTGAACCCGGAACCATGTGGTTGGTAAACAAGCTACTTACCACTAATAGTTGCAATAATACCATCACTAGTACCACCACTGCTGATACTAACACTACTACTAATACGATTACTATTACTGCTGCTGCTGCTACTACTACTACTACTACTACTACTACTACTACTACTACTACTACTACTACTACTAATAATAATAATAATAATAATAATGATAATTATAATAACGATGACAATAATAATAATAATGGTAACGGTGGCGTTGATATTGATTGTAAAAATGACGGCAATGATAACAATATCACGAACGATTCAACTAATACTACCCTAGCCTTTAGCTTGTCCACTAGTAGTACTACCTCTTCTCTCTCTCCGACTAACCCTCGAAGAACTGAGAGCTGCAACTGCAGATCTGGGACAGATTGCCCGCTGCAAGCCCATTGCAGAAGATTCAACGTCGTATACCAATGCACCGTTCACAACTTAGTAAATAACTCCTATAGCTATTACATGGATCTACCACAAATTTTAAGTAAAGCTATTATGCACATTTAATCTCGTTTAAATATAAAGAGAATATCAATTCCACATTACTAGCCAGCCACGTACACCATCTAGTTAATTGAAAATGCAATATAGACTTTCCTGGGCTATAATAGATTCTGGTATCCCAAATCAGGGCCAGCACCCCACTTAAAAGAAGCCCTCAAAATTTTAACACATACCTCACCACAATTGCTTAATAAACAACACAACGAAGCCTTCACAACGTGTAAACACAAATTTTTCTGCACTTTTAAATTCTTCCATAAATCCAAATGTAAATTCACCCCCACCGAATTACACTCACATACAAACCTCCATGATCGTTGACATATACCCTGTGTATCTCTTCTATCAACCTTACCTCATCACTTTATAAGTTAAATGTTACTTATTTAATTTATTTTTAAACCTTAACCTAATAAATCCCCTAATATTTAATTCTAGCTCTTATTCCTAAATAATTTAACATTCAACTGGTTTCGTCATCCACGACTTCCTACACACCCATACCCCATTTCTAAAAATATTTCTACAGCCACTGACCTTAGCCATAATATGGACACAAGCACTTACTACTAGATTTCCTCCCCAACCTCTACAGAGTAGAAGAATACCACTGGCACCTAGTATTCTCTTTGAATTCCTTTCATTTTACTTTTTTTTACATTATCTTCCTTTACCTCCTCCTCCTCCTCCTCCTCCTCCTCTCTCCTTATTTATCCTTATTTATTTATCTTCTTGGTTATTTTTGTACACTATATTCTTATACACTTTATTCTTATATACCTTATTTCATCCTTAATGCCAATCCTAAATTTCCTCCCTCACTCTCTCTACCCCACTTTCTATTTATTTATTTATTTATTTATTTTCCTTTCTTTTTACCATTTAATAGCCACCTCCGCTACCATTCCGTTATAGAACGTTCAAACGTTCGTGTCCATTTCTGGATATTTACATTATATAGGACTTTAACCTACATGGATTTACACAGGATTGCACGTAAGGACTTACGGACTTACCTCTACATGATCAGAAAGTTGAACTGTAAACATTTATGTTTCTTTTTTCTTATCTTTCTTCATCACCTTATTCCTTTTCTCCTGTCCTCTGTGTCATCAATTCATTAATCTATACCCTTTTCATTTTACCTATTTGTCTCCGATGACGGAATATCCCATTCTCTAGGATATCCCACCAACAGCTGTAGGACTGAATTTTTTTCAATAAAAATAACGTATATGACTTGAGATTTTTCTCTTGTCTTAACGTTGGTTATTCTCTTTAACAATTATTGATATCATATATATATATATGATATCAATGTATATATA
>NC_068999.1:21445607-21452508 GCF_001194135.2 Octopus bimaculoides | reverse complement strand
TGTGTGTGTGTGTGTGTGTGTGTGTGTGTGTGTGTGTGTGTGTGTGTGTGTGTGTGTGTGTGTGTGTGTGTGTGTATGTATATATCATTTGTTGAACTCAGCAATGTAATGAAAATAAATTCTCACTTGCAAGCAGTTTAATTAACAAAGATCCTAAAGCTATTAGTCAACTCAATGAGGAGCTATCTATCAGAGTGTGTTTTCCGGACAAATACGACTTGGCATATGTTCATTGTTTACTGTCGCCTTATAAAATGATAAGACTAGTCAACACTATTTTCTTTACCAAAGTAGCTGGAATGATTTTAGGCAAAGTTTGGTGTGCTGAATCTGCCTTCAGTCTTAGTATTTCTAGTGTGCCTCTAGGTTTTGACATATGTGAGAAATCACCACGTTTAGTTTTCTTTGCCTCTATCATTATCATGACATACTGTAGTTGCTGAATTGGTTTTTAGGTATTACGGTCATCTTGTACATTTCATATTAAATGTCAAAATTAGAAATACTTTTATTTTTATTATAAAGCGTCAGAACTCTAATACAAAATGCACACCGCCACCAAATACTACCACACTGTAATAGTAATAGCGATGGAAAAAGAGGTACAAAATATTTGAACGCATTTTATGCAATAATAGTGTAAAAGACAATGCAGTATTGGTTAATTAGGAATACTAAAATATACCAACCAATCCTTCAAAAAATACTGTTTGTACGATTTTTTTCCTGTTGTTTAGCAGGACATTCACACTGACGTTTCCATCAGTAGTCTACCATCATTTGTCTGTCCTATGTGTCTTCATATCTTTCCTCCGTTAATTTTATAGTCTAGTGAGACCTCTCTCCTTGTTCCCCACTAAAATTTCCAAAATTCTCCGGCAGTATGTGGAAGTGGTTATGGAGAAAGTGTACTTTTATGCTCATATTAGCACCTATATTTTTAAACTCACTGAGCACTCTTTCCATCAATTCGTCATAAGAGTCTGCTTTCTGGTGACCCAAAAAGTTTTCAATAACTGAGATATAAATATACCGAGTAAAAACTTCAACATCATTCATATATTTAAGGAAACTTCTAGAATCTTTGGTGAATTTACGAATATGAGGACCAGTAAATATTCTTCTTTTTTAGTTTTTCGCTACTCAAGTCCAGGAAGAGTCTGCAAATGTACGTGATGCAATTACCATCATTTTTGTCCGAAGCGTTAACAAATTGTTTCATCAGTCCAAGTTTGAAATGGAAGTGAGCAGAGAATGTTTTCTCTTTGAACTAATGGTTCATTAATGATGTTGACTGTTCCTAATGATGTTGGCTGTTACATGGTCCTTGCAGACCATGTAACTTTCTTCCAATGATGTTTCTTTACTCTACTGTCCCATAAGCTCATGAAACAAGGGTATTTTGGATGCCCTTTACTGCTGAAGCAAAAAATTCATCTTTAGGTAAACGCAAATATACCACTAGTACTCATGATAACAAAGTTACTGCAAGACAACTTAGACATTTTCATATGTAAAGCAGTTTCCATTATGTAATAATGGTGGATCTGTAAAATAAAAGCCTCCATATTTGTGATCCGATTTGGATAAAAGTCTAGGAATGTTATTGCAGTAGATAAATCCATCATGGTTGTGCCAAAATTTGAAACCATTATTACAGTTACTACTACTACTGCTACTACTACTACTACTACTACTACTACTACTACTACTACTACTACTACTACTACTACTACTACTAGTAGTAGTAGTAGTAGTAGTAGTTGTAGTAGTATAACCTTATGAATGGTAGCTCAGATGATCTTGTTAGTAATGATGCTAGTACTACTGTTAAGTAATAGTTGTTATCATATGATTGCAAATAGTATGAATTCTGGTAGTGGGTATAGTATATAGACAAGAGTAGTAGATATACTCAATGCGTGAATACATATATAACCGCGACAAATTTCAGCAGTATTCATATTGTCAATGTGGGTAAAAGTATTGGTAGTATATGTACTACAGACCAGATAACCTTTGTATTTGGCACTCCGTCGGTTACGACGACGAGGGTTCCAGTTGATCCAATCAGCAGAAAAGCCTGCTCGTGATATTAACGTGCAAGTGGCTGAGCACTCTACAGACACGTGTGTCCTTAACGTAGTTGTAAGGGAGATTCAGCGTGACTCAGAGTGTGACAAGGGTGGCCCTTTGAAATACAGGTACTACTCATTTTCGCCAGCTGAGTGGACTGGAGCAACGCGTAATAGAATGCTTTACAACTGAAACAATGTGAAATAAAGTGTTTTGTGTCACCGGGAATTGAACTTACGTCCTTATGATCGTGAGCCGAATACCCTAACCACTAAGCCACGTGCCTTCATTAGTATTTATATCCCCAGTATACGTAGTGGTAGTGACAATAATGATGATGGTACTAAGTGTACTATAATAGACTACAATAGAATGAATGTTACGGTCGTCTCTATTCGCACTGGTGGTAATCTTTGTACTACAGCACGAACTACAGCGGTACTTATATCCTCAATGTCACTGTTGTTGTAGTGGCGATGGTAGTATGTGTACTGCAATACAAACTACATCAATGTCAGTATGTAACGGCGATGATGATGATGATTGTAGTATTAGTATTAGAACCTACTGCAGCTGTTTTATATGAGAGTTAGTAGTCATGTGAAGATAATGGTACTTATATTGTCGATGTTCGTAGTGTCCGCCATATTTATTTGCTTGGCTGACGGCTAGAAGTTACTACTTATATCATAACATTGATTTGGTTGTAAAACCAGACGACCTAGAAACTTGACTTCCGATAGAAAAAGATGTTGACGACGACGACGATTTCCAACCACTATGAAGTAGAAGGAGAAGAAACGAGAAGAAAATAAAAGAGGGAAAAAAAACAAACAAACGACGATAACTGAAAAAAAAATATATATAAATAAAAGCCCAGAAAGAAAAGAACTGTAGAAAAAAAAGGAAGAGATGAAATCCTTCATCTACCCAGTCGAAATGAACATTAAGATAAAGAGATAGATAGTCATGTGTGCGTACGTGTGCGTGTGTGTATGTGTGCGTTTCTATGTGTGTATGTGTGCGTGTGCGTATGTGTGTGTGTTTGTGCGTGCGTGTTAGTACGCGCAAGGTTGTGCGTGTAAGTATGCGTGAGGTTACAAAGAACGTCAGTCAACGAGTGATGTAGGTATGACCGTGTGATTATGATGATTGCTTCGAGCGTGGGTCAATGCTTCAATCGATCGAGCGGAATCTTTGGCACATATATCTGCTATAGGTATTGGTTGACCAGCAGGCTGTGAGTAGAATTTGGAAGACGAGGTCTGGGTGAACTCCATCGTATGCGTACACAAACATACGCGTGTATTTGTATGAGTACGGTATCTGCCTACGTCGGTGTCTTCGTCTTTGTTACATTTGCGTTTTGTACATGCAGTGTTTCCTTAACAGTTCGAAAATTAAGAAAACGGTAAAATAGCTACCAATCACTTATGTTTTTACATTAAGGTACATTCTCAGGTAAAAGTCACTCACAGCATTCTGTATTATACAATTATACAGGCGTTAGTAAAAAAAAGCAGTCTTTTAAACAAATACGAGGTTGCTTCGATGTCTCAGCGACAGGATAGTCATGCAACACACTGACAATTGATAACCAAACCTAGAGGAAGCGTTTGTTAGCTGACACCATCCGTAGACGGGTTAATTTCTAAGAAATTAAAACCATTAGATTTCAACTTGACTATTTATTATTGCACTTTAGTCTCTTCCATCACCCACCCCTATTAACTATTTCTCTTTTATGCTTCGGATTCTAGGGTCATCAAAAATAGTTCTGGTTAGCTGCATTATAACCTTTCAGACGCTACTCATGTGGTTTATTGCATATGTCCATCGCACAACAATGCCTTTCTTTACTCATCATCATCATTAACGTTTCTTCGGCAGAGGCTTTCGCTAGAAACATTATTATCATCTTTTATATTATAGCTATTTCTATTCTCATTTTTAATATTAATATCGTTATCTTTATTACTACTATTAACAGTAATTGTAGTAGTAGTATTGTTATCATTTTCTTTTCATTATTGCGGTCGCTGTTATTGTTTTTACTATCATCCTGCCTTTTCTCTTTGCTATTTTCTTTATTTTATCACTAGATATTCATAGTTCTACACTAAACTTGCTATCCACAGGTCCATTGTAATTAGATACTGGAGATTGTTGGATCACTCGTTAGTATTCATATCACCCTTTTTCTTTCAAACTATTCGTTTTCGCTTTCTCTTTCTTCTCCTCCTCCCACCTTTCTTCTACTTCTTCACTCGTTCTACCACGTCTTCCTCTTCTTTTTCTTTTCCTTCACCTCCTCCTCCTCCCCTCCTCCTCCCCTCCTCCGCGTTGTCGTTGTTGTTGTTGAGAGAAAAATACAGTGCGAAAGAGAGAGAGAGAGAGAGAGTGAAAGATAAATAGGTAGCGTGTTGTCACTATAGTAACTAACAAGTTTTGATTAACAGTGCGGGAATTATATGTATATACATAATACATATGTGTGGAGGTGCAATGGCCTAGTAGTTAGGGCAGCAGACTCGCGGTCGTAGAAACACGGTTTCGATTCCCAGACCGAGCGTTGTGAGTGTTTATTGAGCGAAAACGCTTAAAGCTCCACGAGGCGTCGGCAGGGGGTGGTGGCGAACCCTGCTGCACTCTTTCACCACAACTTTATTTCTTTATTGCCCATAAGGGGCTAAACATAGAGGGGGCAAACAAGAACAGACAAAGGGATTAAGTCGATTACATCGACCCCAGTGCGTAACTGGTACTTAATTTATCGACCCCGAAAGGATGAAAGGCAAAGTCGACCTCGGCGGAATTTCGCCTGGCGTGCTAACGTTTCTGACAGCTCCCCGCCTTTCACCACAACTTTCTCTCACTCTTTCTTTCTGTTTCTGTTGTACCTGTATTTCAAAGGGTCAGCCTTGTCACCCTCTGTGTCTTCTCGAGAACTATATTAAGGTTACACGTGTCTGTGGAGTGCTCAGCCACTTGCACGTTAATTTCACGAGCAGACTACTCCGTTGATTGGATCCATTGGAATCCTCGTCGTCGCAACCGACGGAGTGCCACGAGTTATATGTATATATGTATATCTATACTACATATAGTTATTTCTTTGGTTGTTAGTATGTGTGTGTATTTCTGCGTGTGTATGTGTATGTCTTTAACGTATAAACACAACACAGACTTCAAAAAAGCTATATTCACTATAATGACAGGTGGTCGTTGATGCTGAGAGAGAGAGAGAGAGAGAGAGAGAGAACTAAAATTTGTTTCAAGAAGGAAAAAGGTTGTTGTTGAGAGAGAAATACAGTGAGAGAATGCGTGTATGTGAAAGACAGACAAATCGGTAGAATTGTCACCATAGTAACTAACGAGACTTTCACTATTTAACACTTTATTCTTAACTGGCCTTACCGTACGAGGCGCATAAATAATTTTAGTAATAACATCCGTTTTATCGTTACGCACGGCCGGCCAGAGCATATAAGGCGAGATACTGTTCAATGAATTCACTCATTCTGTAGAATATGTAAAAAATGTATTTTAAATAAATGCTATTGTTCAACAGTTTTCAAAATGTTATTAATCTTCACTGAGAAAGTCAATCTAAACATTATTTGAGCAATTTATGAAGGTAAGAAATACTTTTACCGGTACCATAGCAACGGATAACGACCTAGTATAGCACAGCAAAAACAGTCGGAAGCATCGCTAAAGCTATCGTAGTGTTTCGCAGTATTTAAAAGCAGTTCTTTACGTTCTGAGCTTCAATCTCTCTTGTGGTTAACTTTGCCTTCCAATTCTCCGAGTGACGGAGAAGTTGATAAAATAAAATACATATCAAGCACTATGGTCATTTTAATATTCCTATGATATATCTTAGAAATGAATCGAATTATAATAGAGGAATAAAAAAAAAAACGCAAAACAAAAACAACAACAATAACAAAATAAGACAACGGCTTCAAAGAGTAATCAATATCCATCACTAACTAACTTTACATTCTGCTATAAACCATTACAGATCTGAAACAAATATTTTTGTGTTGTCATTCTAGTGTATATAAATTATATAGCCCGCCGCATTTGATAGTCAAACAGAGCTGTAAATGTTAGTATTATTCTGGTTAAGTATCATCCACTATCTGCTCTGTTCTAAAAAGCTGTTAGTAGTCGGGTGGTGATTATTTGAATACAAATCTCTATAGAATCACTTAAAAATATTTGAACTTACTTTGATGACAAAAGTCCAAACAAGTGTTGTTGTCGTGGTTCATTAATTTCTGCTGATGTCATTTCTCTGTTAATACACAAACACGCTCACAGGAACTCTCTCTCTCTCTTGCTCTCTCTCTCTCTCTCTTGCCCTCTCTCTCTCTTGCTCTCTCTCTCTTGCTCTCTCTCTTGCTCTCTCTCTTGCTCTCTCTCTCTCTCTCTTGTTCTCTCTCTTTCTCTTTCTCTTGCTCTCTCTCTCTTGCTCTCTCTCTCTCTCTCTTGCTATCTCTCTCTCTAGCTCTCTCTCTCTCTTGCTCTCACCCTCTTGCTCTCTCTCTTGTTCTCTCTCTCTCTTGCTCTCTCTCTCTCACACACACACACTCAAACGAACAACTTAAATATTCAGCACACACGCACTCACACACGCACACACACATACACATATATACATGTACGCGCACACGTGCACACACACACAGACATATATAAATGCATGCACACATCATATTTATGTATATATATATATATATATATATATATATAGTTCAAAAAAACAATAACAAAAAAACAAAAAAACAACAAAGTGAGGACGTGATATGGATAATAT
>NC_068999.1:21445020-21445459 GCF_001194135.2 Octopus bimaculoides | reverse complement strand
TATATATAAATATATACTTAAACACGCAATCATATGTTTATCAACACATATAAATTCATACACACATAATATTTATGTATGTATGTATGTATGTATGTATATTCAAGTAACACTAAATGGATTGAAGTAATTTGATGGTACTCATAAAAAAGCTTAGTACGATGCAAGTGAAAGCGATAAGGAGTGTATAAAGTCATAATTGACCGAGAAATAAGTTGATGAAATTTTATTTAACAATAAGAAAATTCAAATAACTTGCCAAATTGTTTCGTAACTTAAAGACATGAGGACGTAGCTTAAATTCTGCATTATTTTGAAAGCTCTTTTGCATTTTCAGTAATTTATTTATTATTAAATCTCTCTCTCCTCCTCCTCCCCCTCTCTCTCTCTATACATACACACACACACACACACACACACACACACACACACACACACA
>NC_068999.1:21441576-21444960 GCF_001194135.2 Octopus bimaculoides | reverse complement strand
ATGTATGCATGTATGTATGTATGTACACAGACATGACAGAAGTAAATAGACATCCTTGTAATCGTTAAAATTTATTTTAATCTGAAATTATATATTCAAGTTATTTATTATCATAATGTGAATATTTGATATTCAGTAGACATGCCCTTTGCATTTTTGAATGCAAGGACCCTATTAGTCATGCTACTGATCAGATGAATATTCTCTTGAGGAATTTCTTGCCTAGTTTCATGTAGTAATCTCAAAAGATCTGGCTTTGAGGGTGCTTTCTTGTTCTTTTTACAAAATGTCTTGTCTATTATGCCTCAGAGGTCTTCAATAGGGTTCATATCTGGTGACTAGCTTGGCCATGAAAGCTTTTTAATGCCATTATCTCCCAACCAATCTTGGTTTTTTTAGCTGTTTGAGAAGGAGCCCCCCTCTTCTATAGATAAAGAGTCTTCTTTAATCATTTCACTACTGGAGAAGATTAGAAGGAGTCCTTTCTGCAATATGGCTATATGTTTATCTGAGTTTATGTTTCCCTCACACTCCACCAGCTCTTATCAACCATTGCTCTAAATTGCTGCCCAGCTCATCACAGAATAGCCACTGTCTTTCATTGTTGGCTGTAATCTTTTCATGTCAAATTCTTGATCACAGAGCCCCCAGACCCACACACGACCACTGTCAAGAAATACAGCAAATCTGGACTCATCTGAGAATATGACAGTGTCCTAAAATGCTAGTGGCCCCTCCACCATCTCACTGGCCCAATCTTTTCTCCGCTTGATATTGGCTGATCAAAGAAGTGGCTTCCTTCTTGCTGCTCTGCCATTGTAGCCAAGTTTGTGGAGGACTCTGACAGCTGTTTTGGGACTAAAATAATTTGTTCTGCTATATCAGAGGCCTTGCAACGAGGATTATTCTCTTCGCGTCTCTTAACAAAGCGAAGGCTCCTGTCAGAAGGCCCTAGTTGACTTGGGCGAGTTGATGTGGACTCCTTCCTCTCTCTGGTGAATTTCACAATCACTCTATTAACTGTAGAATGTGGGATCTCAGGGTTTTCTGCGATTTTACGCTAAGTCCACCTTCAGACTGACTCACAATATGGCTTCTTTCATACGTGGCATGATTAAACAGTCACATATAGAACCTGAAATATAAAATATGTCAATTAATAAAAAGTATAAACATTTTCAAGTTAAAATAAACATAAAACGATGTTTTACGGTATCTTTATTTACTTCTGTCTTGTCTGTGTATATATGGTGGTAGTTTTTTTGAGTCCGACAAAATCGGTTCTGCAATTTCTTGCTGAAGAAACCTGTACGGATGATTTGTTTGCAGTGATCAAATGTTCATGCTACACATGAGCCCACTCCCTCTGTTAAATCGACACTACTTGTACAAGTGCACGGTGTGCCACACATCAGGTGTCAAAGTGATCGCTGAGCAACGTAGAATGAAGTGTTTTACCCAAGAACGCTACGCACCATGCAGTCCGGGAATCGAACTCACGAGCTCGTGATCGTGAGTGTAACACCCTAACCACTAGGTCACGCGTCCTCATATACATACATACATACATACACACATACATACATACATACTCTCTCTCTCTCTCTCTCTCACACACACACACACATGCACACATACATACCGTTTGTCGTTTATTTATTTCAATCACTGAACTGCAGCCATGCTGGAGCTCCGCCTTGGAAGGTTCGAAGAAATCGAACGCAGTACTCTTTAAAAGCCTGGTACTTATTCTGTCGATCATTCTTGCCGAATGGCCAGCAGCGGTTGTGAAGTTGTGGTATGGGTGGGGACAAACAATTAAAAAGACACACACACACACACGCACACAGAGCTATATAAATATATATACGATTTCGTTTAATCAGATCCATTCACAAAGCTTTGGTCGGCTTGGCGTTATAGTAGAAGAATCTCACCCGAGGTGCCATGCCGTCGGACTGAACTTGGAACTATGTGGTTGAGAAGAAGCTTCTTACCACACAGCCATGCTTATTTTATTACTTTTTTTTTGTAAATTATTTTCATGTATCACTGTTAGTCTGCCAAAGTTTGCTGAAACGATGCCGTTTGCAGATCCATTAAGGTTTCAGTGACGTTAGGGTTTGTTGTTGTTGTTGGCACTCCGTCGTTTATGACGTCGAGGGTTCCAGTTGAATCGATCAACGGAACAGCCTGCTCGTGAAATTAACGTGCAAGTGGCTGAGCACTCCACAAACACGTGTACCCTTAACGTAGTTCTCTGGGATATTCAGCGTGACACAGTGTGACAAGGCTGACCCTTTGAATTACAGGCACAACAGAAACAGGAAGTAAGAGTGAGAGAAAGTTGTGGTGAAAGAGTACGGCAGGGTTCGCCACCATCTGCTGCCGGAGCCTCGTGGAGCTTTAGGTGCTCAATAAACACTCATAACGCCCGGTCTGGGAATCGAAACCGCGATCCTATGACCGCGATTTCGCTGCCCTAACCACTGGGCCATTGCGCCTCCACCATTAGGATCTATCATCAGAATAATATGATAGTAATAGCAGTGTGTTGTGTGTGCGCTTTACAGTAAGACGTAAAAGATGATGGCAGTACTGTTAAAACTGATAAATCGACAACATCACATTGAAAAACTATACAATAGTTAGGTTCTGATAGATTTCATTATTCTTTTGCATCAGATGACTCTGTACATCCATAGTCATTTTGAGGAATTCTATATAAAATTGTAATGCTATCTACTAATGTTTCTCCAAGTAATTCTATTTCGTCTTAAATGAGTCATGACGATTTCTTGCTGTAAATGCATTGTCAATAGATGTCTTATATATGTTCCTTTTCTTATGCTGTATATTCTCAGTGTCTTTTTTACGTCAGAGAAACCACTATCTCTAAGCACCTGATTATAATATCCAGCTGCATTCATAAAAGCATCCTCATCAGAAGAGAATAGGGATACCCATTTATTAATATTGTTCACCAAATTCCTAAAGATACAAGTGGGTGATTCGATTTTCTATGTATATATACTAGCTTTTCATTTGGTTTATAGTATGGTCTGAAACTATCATTGTTCACGAGAACCAGGAAAGAAATCAGAAATGTGAGTCTGAAGCAGCCGTTTTTCAATGTGTCGTTCACAAAGGTATTTAACGAAAGAACATAAGCGCTTTCTTCAAACTTCCATTACATATTTAAAAAAAAATATTCAAATAGAGAATATTCAAAAGAAAACCAGGCCCGGTTTACCAGCTGATGATCGAAAATGAGGAACTCTGAAAGTTTGAAATCGGAGCCATTCAGTTATAATGTATCAAAACAATACTCTACATGTATTAAGTCCTGTAATTTTATCGCTTCTGATAAATCGACAGATGTAT
>NC_068999.1:21440687-21441502 GCF_001194135.2 Octopus bimaculoides | reverse complement strand
ATATATATATATATATATATATATATATATATATATATATAGACCAATAAGTATCCGGACTGTTTCTATAGTAACGAAGCTAAAGCATGCAGAGTGAAGCCGTTTGGTACAGATTGATCTTGAACTCTGCTGTATACGAACACCAAGTTTTGACGCTCTAGCTCACTTTCCGCTCTTTAGAGCAGTGCTTGGAAGGAAGGCGTGTAGCATGTGATCGTCGCATTGACCATGGCAGAGAGATTGTCATGGTGATACCAGAGGCCTACAGAAAGTTGAGGAAATGTGTATGGAGAGGAATGTATGATCCGCACACCAGTGTACGAGTGGTTTTGGGCTTTCTATGATGGCCGAAAAAAAGGTTGATATTGACGAACATTCTGGGAGACCCTCAACCAGCAGAACTCACGAAAACATCTCAGATGTGCTTGCAGCTCTGAGGGGAAATCGTCGAATCACCATCTGTGAGCTGTCAGAGCTATCATGAGCAGGTTAGTTACGGTTCAGTTCAGCCCTTTATTACTGAAGATTTAGGTATGAAACGCGTGTCTACCAAGTTTGTAGCAAAACTGCTTTCAGCTGACCAAGAAGACACTTGGGTTTCAGTTGATTGTATTGAGAACGCTGAAAACTCTTTGAAGACTTTGCGTAGGCCTTTGCGCAGGTATCACCAAGCTTTTGGCAAAGTCTGATGCAAATTCTCTGCTCAACTTTCTCTGTCGTGGTCACCGCGATGACCACACCTTTCTTCCAAGTACTGCTGTAAACAGGGGAAGTGAGCTAGCACGTTATATGTATATATATATATATATATATAT
>NC_068999.1:21437296-21439881 GCF_001194135.2 Octopus bimaculoides | reverse complement strand
ATATATATATATATATATATATATATATATATATATATATACATATATATATACATATATATATACACACACACACACAAACACACACACACACACACATATGTTATATAATATAATATATATGTGTGCGTGCATATGTGTATGTGTATATGTGTATGTATGTTTGCGCTATCTGTTGCCTCGACTCAAGAAATTTCCTTTTGCCAAGCGTCGTATATTAATTGTTTTATGCAATACTCATTATTCCTGGACTAATTAGGACATTTGTCACTTAACTATGCTCAAGAGCCAACAACATAACCACAGAATATTACATCTGAAAAGAGAAACAAGAGACTGCAATGACAAAAAAAATAAAAAAAATAAAATAAAAATAAAAATAAAAGTAGAACCAAAGTAAACCAGTTAACAGACAGATAACACGCAACCCTGCTTGTTTGTTTGCATCAGTCAGAGAAAATAGACAAAATTACTTAAGACATGGTTTAAGAGAAGAAAAACAAAAAAAAAAAAACGTCGTTGAGTAGGATTTAATTGTTCAATTATCTTACTGTAGAGGCAGAAAATTGCACACAACAATCATGGCTCTCTCTGTTTGTCATTTCGTTATCCTCTTCATGTTGCCGCAGCTGTTGTCGAAGTCGTGGACGTGCTAAATGTGTATCAATTATTATATGAAATGAAGTGCAAGCGGTCGGTTGAAGTGCAAGAAATAGCAGGCAAATATTTCTGTAATCACACCCAGCCGTCTGTCTTTAAAAAGAGAAGTTAGTGATGAAGAAGAATATGAATAATTTACTTGAAAGTCAAGTTGGAGGTCATGACGATGAGGAATTGAAACGTGTCTCCTACGCATGAAAATACACACGTTTATGTATGCACGAATATACATACACATACAAACACATACATACACACATACGTAGATATGTATGCACACACACACACACACACACACACACTTACATATGCATGTTCATGAATAAAGATATATGTATACGTTTGTTTCTACATTTGCGCGTCTTTCCACTACCATGATTATATATTTTATATTTTATGTTTGTCTAAGGTGGTGAGTCGGCAAAATCGTTAGCACGCTGGAGAAAAAATGTTTAGCGGCATTTTATGCATCTTTACGCCCTGAGTTCAAATTCTGCCGAGATTGACTACCAGATGAGATTCCTGGGTTAGAAGCTGTCGACTGGTTCCCCTACCAATATCACGCCTTGTGACTATGACAGAAAGGATATTTTATGTCTGTCTGTCAGTCTACATACATGCATGTATGCTGACACATACCCACGCACATATGTCATGTTTACAGGAGATGTGGGTTCGTCTCGCAGGTAGCTTTCATTTTTGTATGTAAAGGGGATTTTTAATCTAATATTTACATGCTATTATTTATATTTTATCTTACTTCAAGATCTAACGTTCCAAAAAAGAATTATTTCATACTCATTAAGTTTATATAAATTCTTATGACGTCATCAATATATGTATATATATATATATATATATATATATATATATATATATATATATTGTTGACGTCATAGGAATATATATAATCTGAATCAGATTGTGTATATATATCATTGGAACTCCCTCGGTTACGACGACGAGTGTTCCAGTTGATCCGATCAACGGAACAACCTGCTCGCGAAATTAACTGCAAGAAGCTGAGCACTCCACAGATAAGCGTGCCTCTAACGTAGTTCTCAGGGAGATTCAGCGTGACACAGAATGTGACAAGGCTAGCCCTTTGAATTACAGGTACAACTCATTGTTGCCAGCTGAGTGAACCGACAAGAAAAGAAAATGTCTTGCTCAAAGACACAACGCGCCGCCGGGAATCGAAATCACACCTCACGTTTGTAAACCGAATACGCTAACCACGGAGCCATACGCTTTCACTTGGAGATCATTAGTGGTGTGGATGAAAAGTGAAGCGGAATAGCTTCAAGCTGGAGTTGAAAGGAGTCTTGGCTCAACCAGTGAGCTATGAGATCATAAAACTTGCTGCAGTTAACTACGAAAACAAAACAACATTCAAGAATTGGAATGAATTAATAACATCCATTCCGATGCACATAACAACCCCCAAAATATATAGGAATTTGAAATCCAGGCAGATAACTTCCGAGCATTAGTAACAACATCGAATGATAGGAAACATTTACAATCGTTTAAGATAAACACTTTTAAACTGTATTTCCTTCGACTGGTAAATTCCGAGATCGCTTCACTAACTTGTATGGCAAACATCTTGAATAAAGTTGTATAAGACAGTCAATTTTTAGATTTGAAAGTGTGCTGCAATTAATTTAATGTAAATCAACTAAACGCATTAGATTATAATAATGAAAGACACTTATCCAACAGAAACACGCATTGGGATGTAACATGTAGAAAATGCTTTAATGAAAAAATTTTGAAGATATATAATTCTTCATTTTCCATTGCGACGTCTTGATTACACACACACACACACACATACACAGACACATGTGCGTGCGCGCGTGTGTTTATGTGTCTATGTGTGCGTGCGTGTCTGTTTGTATGTGTGTCTGAACATATATATA
>NC_068999.1:21436479-21437254 GCF_001194135.2 Octopus bimaculoides | reverse complement strand
CAAAAAAGAAAAACGACAAAAAGACAACAAAAAACAACAACGCATGGACGTGATACAGATATTGTGTTACTGGACGCTCGGGAAAGGAAAGAAAGAGAATTTGACGTTTCGTGCTCTTCGTCGGAAACATAGGAAAGTCCAAAGAAGGGAAGACGGAGGAAGAAAGAATCGCCAACGATATCCACGTGGTTACATTGTGTTAAGTTGATTCTATCTGAGAAGTACGTTAAAGGTACACACATCTATGAAATTTTCAAGCGCTTGCACATTATTTCAGTATCGGGTAAGTAAGTTGATCAAACAACTGAATACTTATTGCGAAACGACGGATATCTACCGTCATATATATAAAAATATATTGGTAATACTACCTTTGCTGAAAGTTGCTATATTTACATCCGGAAGTAATATCGAAAAAATAACAGCTTTCTCAGAAACTCAGAAAAAAATAATAATATAAAGAGAAATAAAGAAAAATAGTTCAATAAGAAATGAACTAAAGAGTACGCGACATTTGCAAGACCATCGCATTTTGTTGAGTCGAGTATAATTGCAAGAAATATACCGCATATATGTTAGATTGGCGACAGTTACTCTATTTTCAAAGAGAAATGGCGTTTCCTCAGACGGTTCTGTCCATTTTTTTTTGGTATTTATGCTTGCTTTAAGCATATCAGTTATGTCCTGATAGAAATATATAAGAATGTTACATTAAACGACTGTTTGATATGCATGCATATATATATATATATATATGTATATATATATATATATA
>NC_068999.1:21433623-21435136 GCF_001194135.2 Octopus bimaculoides | reverse complement strand
ATATATATATATATATATATATATATATATATAGAGAGAGAGAGAGAGAGAGAGAGGGGGGGAGGAGAGAGAGGGAGAAGGAGAGAGAGGGAGAGAGAAAGGCTACCAAATCCACTCGCAAGGCTTTGATCGAACCTAGGCACTTGCCCACGGTGCCTCAGAGTGTGACTGAACTTGGAACCATGTGGTTGAGAGGGAAGCTTTTTACCACACCGCCACATCTGCGCCTCTTCTAGAAAACAATTATTTCAAAGCTTCGATGTAATAGTAAAATATTAACATTTAATATAGGATTCACAGGAAATATTTTATACAACTGAAGACATATCTTAATGAAAGCTATTTATAAGTTTGATTTATATATGATCAAAAGAGAGAGATGATAAAAAAATATTAAACAGAAAAAGTTAGCAGTAAAATTAAAAAGGAATGAAACATCTATAACAACAATAACATCAACAACGAAAGAATGAAGAACAACGACAATAAAACAGCAGGACGCAACAAGAATATAGAATAAACTGATTTGAAATGAAACACAAAAACGAAACAACATGAATGCAAATAGCTGCAAATGTGTGCAATAAATAGACATGTTTAAAGCTGGTTTTCGAGGAAGTGTAAGAGATAAATGCATAATGTCTGAGAAAATATTTGATGCTAAAACTAATA
Organism: Octopus bimaculoides; assembly: GCF_001194135.2. Lineage (NCBI taxonomy): Eukaryota > Metazoa > Mollusca > Cephalopoda > Octopoda > Octopodidae > Octopus > Octopus bimaculoides. The sequence continues at coordinate 21,434,464 of NC_068999.1, read as the reverse complement.
TTTAACATCCACGAGAAGTAGAAAAAGAAACTGACAGCAACAACAAGTACAATAACAACAACAGATTATTATTATTATTATTATTATTATTATTATTATTATTATTATTATTATTATTATTATTATTATTATTATTAATAATAATAATAATAATAATAATAAAGATGGAGGGAGATTGGATCCTAGCTTTTCCATCGTAGCAAAACAAAATAACTTGATGCTGTATACTTCAAAGGAAACATATTTTTATTAATGTCGCCTCATCCTCAGGCCTTGTGGCCATAATACTGAAAAGCATGTTAGTATTAACAATGATGTTGTTGTTGTTGCTGGTGTTACAGTTACTATTGCTGCATTATTATAAACTCGCGTGTGTATGTGCATGTGTGTGAGACTGGGTATGCATATATCTATATATATAAAAATGAGAATGTCTGTCTGTCGGTCTGTCTGTCTGTCTGTCTGTCTGTCTGTGTGAATCCCTAAAACTCGAGAACTACGCAACCAATTTCATTCAAATTTTACACATGCCTTACTTAGGGTTCCAGTTGTGTTTTAGTCAAAAAAAATTATTAACTTCTTGCAGAGTTCGAGCACACGGCAACATAATATCTCCTCCACTATTTAAGTATTACGTGTCAAAAGTGAAACAAAAACACTCATGTCAAATACTTTCACTTTAAAAATGAAACTATTCCACTAACTGAAACAATCACATTTCGATACTGTAGTGACAGATACTTTCACAGAGAGAGAAAGAGAGAAAGAGAGAGAGAGAGAGATGTATATGTATACATATACATGTATATGTACACCATTTCGATACTGTAATGACAGATAC
>NC_068999.1:21427097-21431606 GCF_001194135.2 Octopus bimaculoides | reverse complement strand
TTCTTCTTCTTCTTCTTCTTCTTCTTCTTCTTCTTCTTCTTCTTCTTCTTCTTCTTCTTCTTCTTCTTCTTCTTCTTCTTTCAAGATTAAAAATAACGAATAAATTTGATCAGGTTCCTCTCTCTATGAGCTGCAGGAGTTGTGTACTCTCTGGTTTGGATGGATTACCTGTGGATATATAAAGTTTATCTCTGTGCTCTCTGATGCATGTGTAACAACGGGAATAAAGGATTACCAAGTCACCATGTTCTTTTCTATCTCGCATATATATATATATATTAAAAATAACGTCGACCACTAACGTGGACAATTAATGCGCTAGAAATAGATCACATTTTGTGTCTATTAAGACCTAAAAAGTTCTCAACATGAAATATATTTCATGTTGAGAACTTTTTAGGTCTTAATAGACACAAAATGTGATCTATTTCTAGCGCATTAATTGTCCACGTTAGTGGTCGACGTTATTTTTAAAATGTACCTTAATCCCTTGAGATGGCAGATAATATTTCTGAATCTCTTTGATTCTTTAAATGTGCTGGCCCCCTGATAATTAATCGATATTAATTAATATATTAATATATGACTAATTACCAGATCTTATAATATAATTATATATATATATAAATCAGTCTCCTCAGCGAATGAAAGAACTGTGTTCACATAGCAATATTTTGAAATACTGCTTTGGGCTAGCTCTTGCTATCAACGACAACAGAATAAGGATGCTATTTACTAACTACTGTTGCTGTACGGGATTAAGTATAACAGGCAGTAGTAAAAATGTATAATATTTGCTTACAACTTATGTATGCATCTATACATAGATTGTTCTCTCAAAGTTGAGCTTCGCAAATACGAAGTCGATATGCCTTTTGTAGTCATGGTGTTCTCATTATTCTAAACCAGATCTGAATACTGTAAACTAATAAGCATAATGTAAATAGATTTACTCATTGAATTATAATACGACTGGCTGAATAATCCGAATATACTTGTATCAGTAATGTAATTCTGAGTCAGAATTACCATAACTGGGTGTGACGCAGGTGGATTTGAATTAGAGGTACAGTTTCTCTACTCATTTTCCGTTCATTGATATTCAAATTTGCTTACAAGGCTTGAGTCGTCCAGAAACTATGGTCAAAAAACAATTGCCCAAGATTCCACGCAGTGGAATCGAACGAAGAAATTCGCAGTTATCCAGCAAACACCCTGACCACTCGACGTTTAAGTTAGACGGAAGAAGTATAGCAACCAACATATTCAAAAATGAACATGAAGCGATATGCATGTAAAAGAGAATAACTGCCTTAAGCAGATACGTTTACGATTATACGAACATAAAAACACATTACATCAACACACAAACACATACATTATATCAACATGCCAACACACACACACACACACACACACACACAAGATTCACAAAGACACACGGAGAAACGCATGCGCTTCTCCATCGCCATCTTTTGCCGCTAAGAATGTCTCTCCGCTTCACAAGCGAAGCATTAACTCACCGTTCCACTCTACTTTCTCTCCCCAACGACAACAGTTATATAAAATATGATGACGACGAAAGCATTATTGTTGCTGTTGTTGTTGTTGTTGTTGTTGTTGTTCTTATTCTTGTCGATATTAATAACAAGAATAATAATGACACACCACTACTAGCAATAAATCTACTACTACTACTACTACTACTACTACTACTACTACTACTACTACTACTACTGATAGTTATGATTATGATGATGACGACGACGAAGATGATGGCGATGATGATAGTGGTAATGATGATGGCAACTTAAATATATTGCGGTGGTATGGAGATTCAATTGATTGCTGAACCACCTCGATTTCGTTTTGTTAGCTGAACCGACCAATAAATACATTCAGCCTATTTTTATTGCATTTGAGAAAATATCTATCCTTTATTATCATCTATCATACTACGATGATGAAAATGAAAATAAGAAAAAAAAAAAAAAAAAAAAAAAAAAAAAAAAAAAAAAAAAAAAAAAAGAGTAGAAAAACAAAATATAGAGAAATGGAAAGCAAAATATAGAATTGATAGGAAATATAAAACTAATAAGTAAAAACAAACTAAAGCAACGTAAAAACGAATAATAAACATATATATAAAAAAAAAAATGAAACATTTTGCAAATATTGTATTGCTGTCCTTTAAAAAGTATAACCATTTAGCGTTTGGTCGAATGCCTTTACAGCAGATAAATAAATCTGATATCATATTCTAAACGGTGTTATGTAGGAATTTATAAATCGTTCTTCATCATAATATCTTGTATTACTTTGAATACGCTCCCCATAATTGCTCCATTTTTTTGAACCAATTTTTTTTTCTATATTATATTTTTATCTCGAGATTTCTCGAGAGCCGAAGGAAGAAATTCTTCAATTGATACAGTCAGTTTGTTCTTCTTCTTTTTTCTTTTTTTTTTTTGACTTTTCGGTATTTTAAAATATATTTTTAATGAAATGTCGTAAGATTCGACAAATTTGGTCCAATTTTGAAGATGTATATATATGTTTGGATGTACGGTATATGCGTATTATATGTATGTGTGTTTAACAATATGTGCACATGTATGTGTTTATCTCGCACGGTACACACACGCACACATACACACACACGCACACATACACACACACGCACACTCACACGCACACAGACGCTGATTCGCATAAACACATAAGAACATACATTTTCAACAAACAGATGTATACACACATATCTACACTAATTCATACGTATCTGTGCGAATGCAAGTATGTATGTACAACTGAATTCATATACGTATCTAACTTCATATGTATGTGTATTATATTTGTGTGTGTATGTAGTTATGCATATATATGTGTATGTGTTTGGAAAATTGTGTATGGAGAGATTTCCGTCTTACGCTGTAACATGAATACAAGAAAAAAGTAAATACGTTCAAGAATTATGTTCTCTTCTTAGCCATAATTTTATTTACTTTTCATCATCATCTTATTCTACAGTATAACTGAAATATGACTGTTCAGATTCTATTATGTTACATGTAGCGAGAATCTTCTCTCGATGGTTAACAACATATCGTACTAGTGGTGGAGATTATCTTGTGCATAATGGGTTTAATATAGAATGGTGGAAGTAGATGGATCTCTGTCAGTTTCAGCGATGCGTTCTAGTTTCTCTATCAACTGAAATAGTTAGTCACTCATTTGAATTTTGAAGTACATTGTATTGTGGTTGAGTATTTCTCGGATACTTGTATATTTTCTGTAAGAACGTTCCAAACAAAGCGAGAAACCACTTAGTGTAAGGGACTACGAAGAAGGAGAAACGAAGACGAAAGGAATAAATTTACTTTAGACATGAAAGAATCCTGGTCACAAGAAGGAGGAAAATGTGATAGGAGAAAGTTCCAAAGTCTGGCAGTTCGTAGAAAAAAAAAAAAAAAGCTAGACTAGATCGCTTGTTATTTTTGCTTACATCTTTTTGTACACAGCTAGAATATTTTTCCATGACAAAATGCAGTGAATATACTTCAGACTTACAGGTTCCAGTATATCTGAAATATATTTGAACTGGTAACAGGTTCATATTTATATAAATCACTGCTTAGCAGTTCTAGTCCGTATCTTTGCTATGGCCAGGCAGCCGGGTAGCACAACCAGTCAAAGTATCTAATAAGAGAGACCTAGCCTCGTAGTCAGTTCAGAGTTGTCACGCCTTCTAGAGTTCGATACTCATGAGAAGATAATTACTTCGAAATGTGTGAATCCATCGATCTGGGTAGAGGGCGCTCCGAACTGATCTGGTGTGTATACAGCTTTTTGTCTACAACAAAAATATTTCTCCATGATATAATGTAGTGAATGGATTTCTGACGGATTCGAATATGCCTCGAACATATTTGAACTGGTAACACGTGTACATACATACATTCATGCATACACACATACATACATACATACATACATACATACATGCATACATACATGCATACATACATACATGCATATATACATGCATACATGCATGCATACATACATACATACATGCATATATACATGCATACATGCATACATACATGCATACATACATGCATACATATATACATAACTTGTTGATGTTGTTGACATTCCAGTGTAAGAGATTTGGATCTAGGTTAGAAACCGGCTCTTTCTCTATTGGCAAGTAATCTTGAAATGAAACTGAATAATGACAAATACATACATACATACATACATACATATATTCGCAAAGACGGACACAGACACATACATATATATACATATACATATATATGTGGCTGTGTGGTAAGTAGCTTGCTTAACAACCACATGGTTCTGGGTTCAGTCCCACTGCATGGCACCTTGGGCAAGTGTCTTCTACTATAGCCTCGGGCCGACCAAAGCCTTGTGAGTGGATTTGGTAGACGGAAACTGAAAGAAGCCCGTCGTATATATGTATACATATATGTATGTGTGTAT
>NC_068999.1:21424416-21425614 GCF_001194135.2 Octopus bimaculoides | reverse complement strand
TGTGTGTGTGTGTGTGTGTGTGTGTGTGTGTGTGTGTGTGTGTATGTGTAAGAGGGAGAGAGAGAGAGAGAGAGAGAGAACGAGAGAGGGAGAACGAGAGAGGGAGAACGAGAGAGGGAGAGAGAGCCTATATTGTTCAATGTGTACTTCTTCTTTTGAAGATGTGAGTAATGATTTGAAGGAAATTTCACTTCTGTTTCTAGAAGGCTGATTAACCACGAAGATTCACTACATAGTTGATGGTCCTTAATGTATTTTGTTTTTATTTTGGGTAAAGGAATGATGGAGAATAAATCTGGGTTGGTTTAAGGTGAAAACATTATAGCGTAAAGTGTTTGTGTGCTGTGAATGTAATTTTGCTTTCTCTAGAGAAAAAAAAAACCCAAATAAAAAACAACAATATTAATGAAAAATAAAATCAAATCTAAAAGAAACAAAAAGCAAACAACAACAACAAAAAGATTTTCTGCCGAGTCAAAAGAAGTCATTATTTAGAATTTTGATTTTGTGTTCGAGAAAAAAAACAAAAAAAACATAATAAATAAAAATATATATACATAATATATAAATGAAAATAAAAACAAAATAATAGAAAGTGCTTTTATTTCACATTTTAAACAGCACATCAATATTTAATGCCATTAACCCTGTTTAAAATACCCGAAAAACCCAGTCTTTCTATGTTGATAATTTGGTTGTTTTATTGTTCTGTTTATTTTATTATCAATTCTATTTTAATATCGATTTATATAAAACATATATAAAAGCAAAGAGAAGTACTTCGTTTATTGGTCAACAGATGCCGCTAATCCTCATTTACTTTCATAGACTATTTATAAACAGTTTGAAAATAAAATCTCTGGAGCATTAGACATCACTGTATAAAATTCGAAGAATACAAATACAAATAAACATAAATACATATATACATGCATACATACATACATACATACATACATGCATACATATATTCATGTACATAATGTGTGTGTACGTATATATGTATATACATAAATACACACATACATATACATACAACATACATACATACATGCATACATATATTCATGTACATAATGTGTGTGTACGTATATATGTATATACATATATATATATATATATATATATATATGAATATGAATATATTTAGATATGTAAATACATACGTCCAAACATACGTAGGTGTGTAATTGTATAT
>NC_068999.1:21418378-21423755 GCF_001194135.2 Octopus bimaculoides | reverse complement strand
ATATATATATATATATATATATATATATATATATATATATATATATACACACACACATATACGCATGCACATATGTGTGTGTATGCGTGTGCATGTGTACATTTATACATGCGTATGTATGTATGTGTGTGTATGTGCGTGTGTAAATGAATTTTTTCCAGGAATATAAACATCGATTGAAGGAAGAGTATTTCACTAAAGCTACCCACTTGTGCGTAATTTAAAGAATAGAAAATATGACATAGTTTGTTGGGAAAGTAGTTTATACTCGGTGAAATGGTTGGTGTAAGTGATTAAGCTTTGTACGTGATTAAATTTGTCAGTGATTACATTTGTATGTATCTTTGTGTGATTCTGTTCGTATGCAATTATGTGTGATTATTTTTCTATGGCATGTGTCAATGTGTTTGTGAATATCTTTTGTGTGCGCGCGTGTGCGTGAGTATGTGTGTGCATTTGTTATGCGTGTGTATGCGTGTGTATATATGTGTGTGTATATATGTGTGTGTATGTATGTATGTGCGTGTGTGTGTATATATGTGTGTGTATGTATGTATGTATGTGCGTGTGTGCCTAATAATGTGTGTTCATGTGAGTGTGTATGTTTGTGATTGAATTTGTCTGTGCATGCGTGTGTGTGTATGTGTGTGTATGTATTTGTGTGCTTGTGATGACGTGTCTCAGTGCAATTGTATATATATATATGCGTGTGTGTGTGTGTGTGTGTGTGTGTTCGTGATTATGTTTGTGTGTGCATGTTTGCGCGTATATGTTTGTGATTATTGTGCTGAATATATGTGTGTGTACGTGTGTATGGGTGTGTGTATGTATTTGCCTGCGATTTTGTTTGTGTGTACATGTGTGTATATGTTTGAGATTATGTTGTGTGTACTTGCATATGTGCGTATGGTTGATTGTGTATTTGTTTGCATATATGTGTGATTATATTTGTATGTGTATGTGAATGCGTGTTTGTATGGTTGCGTGTGCGTGTCTGTATGATTATATATGTGTGTGTATGTGTATGTGTGTATGTGTGTGTGTGTGTGTGTGTGTGTGTACAAAATACCGTTGATACAATTCATGGATTTTGACAGTTACGTCAGTCAGTTTCCTTCTTACACTAAATACATGGAGGCGGTGTTGTTAGTGTTGTTGGTGGTGTTGTAAGTATTATTCTTGTTTACATCATGTCAGACATGTTGGAGTAGGGATATGAGTAAACTTATTCCATCCATAACCACCTAGACTTTTTAGGAGTACATAGGTCTGCAGCATATAATAAGATCTATACTTTGTAAGATGACAGCGATTTGTGGGAAATTTGATGGCTATTTCCAGTAAATCATGCGTCCACGTATACGAAACCCCCATTAGTTAACGCATATGTACTGTAAAGGCTCGTATATGGAAGTGTGGCACGATGGAGTGATCACGTGGGGGTGATCACAGTACGTATGGTACGGTGGTTTAAAATTGTTGTTGAAAACCTGATTGGTTAATTCTCATCGATTTCTTGTGGATTATTCCTGCCAAACCGATGATTTGGCCTCTCTTGTCTTTCATCTCTACAGACATACTGATGCAGGCGTGGGTGTGTGGTAAGAAGCTAGCTTCCAAACCACACGGGTTCGGGTTCGGTTCCGTTGCCTGACATTTAGGGCAAGTGGCTTCTACTAACCTCGAGCCGACCAAAGCCTTGTGAAGGTATTTGATAGACGGAAACTGAAAGAAGCTTGTCGTGTATATGTATATGTATATATATATATACATGTGTGTGCGCGTGTGTGTGTGTGTGTTAGTGTGTGTGTGCGTGCATGCGTACATGTATGTGTATGTTTGTGTTTGTGTATGTGTGTATGTGCGTCATTGTGTCTGTGTCTGTCCCACAGCACCATTTGTCAACCGGTGTCGGTATATTTACGTTCCTCTAACTTAGCGTTTCGGCAAAAGAGATTGATAGCAAAAATAAGTACCGGGGTCGGTTCATTTGGCTAAAACTTTTTCAAGGCTGTGATCCCAGCATGGCCGCAGTTCAATGACTAAAAGAAGTAAAAGATAGAAGATACACACACACACACACACACACACACACACACACACACACACACACACACACACACACACACACACACACACGCGCGCGCTTACAGTGTTCTGTCTTGTAATTGATGGATCAACAAAATGTACCCCAGTCAGCGAGAGATATATAATAAGCAGAGGATTTAAATGTGAGCTACTATAAGGAGTCTGAAAGAATACAGGGTAGTATACGGTGTGTTATGCAAGCTTATCCGAATATTGTGATATCTGAACATTAAACTCACAGTGGCTCGCATTTAAATCCTGTGTTTATTAAACGACGTATCTATGCCTAATCATTATCGTCTCGTTATCATAATCGGCATCATTATTGCTGATGTGTTTCCTTTGTATTATGTATGACAAGGAAATAAAACAATCAAACAATTGTTCTGAAAACATAATGACCTTAACGTTCAGACTCTACACTTAATCTCTTAATTCATAGCGTGAAGACAGTAGTAGAGTATGAATGAAGAATCTCTTTCTTACATGAAGCTAATACTAACCTGCGTATAAGTATTTGTGTTATTCCCATAAATGAGAAAATATTTTTACTCTGCAGCTAAATTGAGTTATTTAAATAATTGTTGACTAATATGAGACAATGCTCATATGTTGGCTGAACTGTCGCACTGACACAAGATTGACAACGATTAGCCACAGTGTTTGAAAGCTGTTCCTAGGATAATAATTCAATATTGGTTACTCTGTTAAGAATATACACACACTACCAAACTGATCAATACTAGTCTACCACTTAAGGAAGTAGAGGACGTTGTAAGATGTAATCGTGATAAAGAACTTACAATGGCAAGGATTCTTTCACTGATAGTAAACGGTACGAAATCAATAGCTGGTGATATGTCCCTTGATTTGAGGACTGCACCCTTCGAGGCTGACATACTTGAGCTACTTAATCACTTAAAATTCTTATAGTACAGTCGGCCTTTCCAAAATAACTTGGTTTAGACAGTCAAATAGTCTGAGTCTGCGAAAGACTAATAACCAACATGAAGTTGATAATAAATATGTTATGTCTCAATGCTACTGCTATCTAGCACCTTCAGATGATCTCTACTCAACCGCTACACAACTGCTACTCGACTGCTACTCGACTGCTACTCCACACACCTACCACGGCCAGACTACCTCTATTTATATGTCTTGGGAGATCCTACTTCTTCACCTGGGGGCGTCGACACAACAAAATATAATAAAGTCTTAATAAAATACCGATAGGATATATAACTTCATAAATGAAGATAAGGATATCACACACACACACACACACAGACGCGCACGCACACACACACACACATACACACACACACACATACACACACACACACACACACAGACTCACTATCGATGAGAGTTGAGTGCCTAATTAAACGCATAGTGTTTACAACTTTAAATGCTTCCAAGGCCGATTTTATAAACAAGCCGAGTTGTAGGGTTAAGAAATTCGGTTAGAACAGTGTTAGAACAAACCAGATGAAGATATTCAGAAGTATTAATATTAAGATTTGGAAGAATTCCAATCTACAACAAAGAACTAACAGCATCTCAGTAACTCCATGTTTCAGAAACATCTCCAAGAAGTCATTGCTAAATTCTTTCAATTCAATTTGGTGGATTCTAACTTCCCTATTTCTAGATCCCTACTAATTACGGCAGAGGATTTCTCCATGTAAGCTTGCATTCATTGAAGAGTTATGAATAGAACTGATTATACATACAAGCAAGACTCTACTCTTCGAAGTCGGGTCAGCTTGAGTAAAAATATCTAATCTATCTAATCTTATTGACGTATTCAATACCCGAGTCACAACATCAGTCTATATACTGAGACGATGACTTATTGATTTCACATCTTACCGATGACCATTCGTTTGACTATTTCCATAAGAATCTAATCATAATCATTAACATCTTAGGCCTCAAGATTATTGTAGACGCTAATCTAATCAAGATTGACTTCTAATATGGCTCACTAGATCTAGAAATAGAAATATTTAAGCCCGTCCCCAGACCCAATGAACAACTAAAACATGTTAAGTTATTACCAGTTACTTTCCTAGCATTTTCTAAAGCCTTGTCTCCTATGTGAGCTATAAGGTCTCTGATCCATCGTCTTTTAATGCTGACTTTGACAAAGCAATTCCTAACTATAATAAAACTCTCCTAAATAATTCATTCTAATTTTGGCACAAGGCCAATCATTTTGAAAGGAGCTAGAAGTCGACTAAATTGATCTCTATGATCAACTGATACTTTATTTCATCGACCCTAAAGGCAAAGTCAACCTCGGCATCGTTTGAACTCAGTGAATAAAGAGCAGGAAGAAATGTCATTAAACATTTTCTCCAGCACGGTAACGGTTGTTCCAGCTCACTGCCTCAAAGATCTCTCCCAAATAATGACCTCAAACAGTAGATCGTATACATTTTGTCTATCCAAAGCAAATAAACCTAAGGATAAGACTAGAAAAATTAAATGGTTCGCAACGTTAAAAAACTAAAATAGGCACAAAATTCCTGGGCTTTTTAGACAAACATCGTCGTCATCATCATCGTCGTTATCATCATCATCATCGTCGTCGTCGTCGTCATCACCATCGTCATCGGCATCATAATCATCATGAACATTGTCGTCATCATCATCATCATCGTCATCATCATCATCATCGTCGTCGTCATCACCATCGTTATCGTCGTCATCATCATCATCATAGTTATCGTCGTCTTCGTCATCATCGTCGTCGTCATCATCATCATCGTCAGCATCATCATCATCATCATCATCATCGTCATCATCATCATCATCATCATCATCATCATCATCATCATCATCATCATCACCACCATCTTCGTTTCGATTTATACACATAGTACAAGAGAGTCTGTTTACTCAATCAAATGCTACTAGAACCGCAAAAGAACAACAGCAACAACAACACCAACAACAAAACCACAACAAAAATTATATATAGAAGACAAGCATGTTATAAAATATATCATATCATATAAGAGCGAAACGCGCGATATCTTTAAAATGTATAAAAAGATCTTTCAAAGACAAGCGTGGATTCCCCTTTTAATGACAAATTTAATACCATTATCTGGTGCAAAACAGGCGGAACGGTGGTGTAAAGTCTTAATCCACTTCAGAATTCACTATATCTATCGTCAAAATAATCATCATTATAACTCTTTAATTAATGCCATGCACTTTTATAAGTGACATAAACAAATATGTAATCAAAAGAGTGAATAAGCATTTATACATAGAT
>NC_068999.1:21412791-21415720 GCF_001194135.2 Octopus bimaculoides | reverse complement strand
ACACAATATATATATATACATACATATATATATATGTATATAGACAAACATATATACATACACAATATATATATATACATACATATATATATATGTATATATATATATAGGCATATATATATAAACACATATAAGTGTATATATCTATATACACATACTCACACGTACATATATACATGTATTTATATATATAATGATTTCCCAGTTTTGAATATAAGCCATTTAATTGTAATTAAGTATAATTGAAGATATTTATTGCTCGACAATAAATGGAACTTGTTCGAAACGAGCCAATGAGGATGCCTTTACTTGGTTACGCGATCTGGTGGAAACAGTAGCCGGATCTTCCTCAAATCCAATCCTACTGTTTTAATTAAACTACGCAATGGGTATATTGCGGTTCTAATTAAATACGACAGACGGAATGGTCATAACTAGAACGGCTTTCATCAAAGTTCTATTCGTTGAGAAGTAATATGAAGCTGACACTCAAACCCGTTACGAATAATAACAAAAGAAAAAAAAAACGAGGGTAAATAAAGACAAATCAAATACAATCACCCCCACCCACTAACAATCAACAACAATAAGAAAACGGCATCAACAAACATCAACAAACATCAACAAACACGATTACTCGACAACGGGAGGAGTATCTACGTCACCGCTCAATAAAACATGCGAACAACACAACAATCAAATATGTTTCATATGAAAATCTTAAAAAGGAAGGAAGGATAGTGATGCTGATGATGCTGACGATGATGACGATGATGATGATGATGATGACGATGACTTTGATGACGATGACTATAATGGTGATGATGATGACGACAACTACGATAATGATGACGATGGTGGTTATGGTCAGGATAATGTTGATAATTATAATGACGTTGATGATGATATTGGGCTGCCCAATCAGGGCAGACCTAGTGCTAAACAACAAAAAACAACAACAACAAGCAACAACAATAACAGAATACCAGCAAACAGACACAAAGAAACACACTGCTTATATATACACCCTGTAAGGATATTTAAACCTCTTATAGGGATAGTTTTATCCCAGATGCCATACCCTGGTTTAATATATTTTATTTTGAAGAGACATTTTTTGAATAAATATATCATAAAACATCAAATATTACTCATAAGTTTGAAAATGGTGAGACTCAATGGATTAATTTATTAATTAATTGACATTGCCTACAATTGTTTCACTTTACACCAATTATTTAAATTACAAAATACATATAAGTTTGCATTTTGAGTATCCTGGGTGGAAGATCTTCAGAGCAAAATGGATATTACATAGTTTACATTTTGATGGAAGCTTCTTAACCACCAAATCCTGTCTGTACCTATAATTAAATAATAATAAATGCTCCCTTTTAAAGCCTAGCCAGGTTCCCGGTTTCAATGGCGTATGTGTTCCCCAGCTGGACGGGACGCCAGTCCATCGCAGCATTAATAATTTTTGTCAGCTGAGTGGACTGGAGCAACGTGAAATGAAATGTTTTGCTGAAGAACACAACGCGTTGCCCGGTCCAGGAATCGAAACCGCAATCTTACGATCATGGTGCTGACACCCTAACCTTTAAGCCACGCGCCTCCACGTACCTATAATTATGTATTGCACAATTAAGAAAGGCTTATTTTCATTGCCAAGTCAAATCCCTATTCATGCGAAGTAAGAGTGGTTGACTATTTCTTCTCATCTCTCCTTCTCCGTGTCTATATTCCGCTTCCGTTTTCAATCACCTTGCCTTCTACGCTTCAAATCCTTTAATATCCATCTCTCACACCGTCTTGGTTTGACTCCATTCCTTTCATCATCGCTTCACCTTCATTCATAATTTACTTTCAAGCTACAACGTCAGTTTTCATCTCCTTTCTTCACACACACACACGCACGTATATATGCGTATCTATCTATCTATCTATCTATCTATCTATCTATCTATCTATCTATCTATCTATCTGTCTGTCTGTCTGTTGGTCTGTCTGTTGGTCTGTCTGTCTGTTCGTCTGGATGTTTGCCTGTCTCTTTTCATTTATCTGTCTGTTTGTCTATTTGTCTCCTATCAATCAATCAATCTATCTATCTATCTATCTATCTATCTATCTATCTGTCTATCTATCTGTCTGTCTGTCTGTCTGTCTAGATGTCAGCCTGCCTATCTCTCTCTGTCTTTCTCTCTCTGTCTTTCTCTCTCTGTCTTTCTCTCTCTGTCTTTCTCTCTCTGTCTTTCTCTCTCTGTCTTTCTCACTCTGTCTTTCTCTCTCTGTCTTTCTCTCTCTGTCTTTCTCTCTCTGTCTTTCTCTCTCTGTCTTTCTCTCTCTGTCTTTCTCTCTCTGTCTTTCTCTCTCTCTCTTTCCAACTATCTGTCTGTCTATTTGTTTGTCTGTCTAGCTGTCTGGATGCTTGTCTGTCTATCAATCAATCAGTCTGTCTGTCTATCAATCAATCAGTCTGTCTGTCTAACTGTTTACCCCTGTCTCTCTGTCTCTCTATCTAATTAAACAATTTCGGTCTTTTTGCAGTGTTTTATGGTAACGTATCTTGCTCGCTATCACTATATTCTTCATGAAAATGACTACAAAATGTTGCATCGTTTCTTGTTTTCTACTAATATTATAGGAAAGCATTCGCGATGGAATGGAGTTATGATAATAATGTTTGCGTTTATGCCAAGTTGTATACAAAAGCAATTTAACATTAAATTGAAGGATTATTCAATAGTTTTAGTAGAGTACAAGAAAAAGATTCAGCTGACCAAGCGTAGCTGTGGTAAGTCCCACTGCGTGGCACTTGGGCTGGTGTTTTCTACTATAGCCTCGGGCCGACCAAAGCCTTGTGAGTGGATATGGTAGACGGAAAATGAAAGAAGCCCGTCATATATATATATATATATATATATATATA
>NC_068999.1:21411441-21412093 GCF_001194135.2 Octopus bimaculoides | reverse complement strand
ACCTACCTACCTACCTGCCTGCCTGCCTGCCTGCCTTCCTCCCTCTCTCCCTCCTGCCTACCTACCTACCTACCTACCTACCTACCTACCTACCTACCTACCTACTTGTCTGTCTGTCTGTCTGTCTGTCTGTCTGTCTGTCTGTCTGTCTATCTACCTACCTATCTATCTATCAATATATACACATACAGTTCATAGTTAATATAATAATGTCGCACAAAATAAATATATGACAACTAAATTACAACATACCTGGCTCTTCTCAATTTATTTATTGTTTTCATGCATACACGAGATCTTTCACGCTACTTAGAAGCAGTTAAGTTTGTTAATTTTTGGTATCCAAGTAAATATTTATGTAAATATTTATGTAAATATTTATACAGCAACCGTATCAAGGTGAATATTTAAGACTATACATATTTGGTTTCTATCATATTCTCTCAAAGCTTAGAACAATAGCGTTACTGAACCGTAAAGGGAGGTAACTGCTTCAGTATTGCATCATTTAATTCATCTTTTGTTCATTTACTCTTATAAACTCATTATAAACTAGAAATATGAAAGAAAATTGAGAAACTTTGGTTACTATTTGTAAGCTTATACATACATACATACATACATACATATATATGTATATATATGTATATAT
>NC_068999.1:21409316-21411147 GCF_001194135.2 Octopus bimaculoides | reverse complement strand
TGTATATGTATATATATATATATGGATATATATATGCGTATATATATTTGCGTATATGTATATGCGTATATATATGCATATATATGCGTATATATAAATATCGATATATATAACATATAATGAATAATACATAGTCACACATACATCTCTATATACATATAAATAATACGTTTATACATACAACTTTACGTAGTCATATAAAGATATATGGATACGTATACATATACATTCATATATCAGTCTATCAGCACGCATGCATACACACACATACACACACACAAACACAAACGCACACACACGCACACACACATACACACACACATACATGACGTTTTCAAAAATGAATGTTATCTTCAAATGAAACCAAATTTTTATCCAAATTGAATTTTAAATCAACATTACTGTCCATTAAGAACTGGTTTGAACTTCTCAATAAATGTATTTTTTGTTTTTGCTTTTCTTTTAACCTCATTTGAATTGTAAAGTTTATAAAATAGAAATATTAAGAAATCTTTATTGCTAAATACATCTAAATGTGCACTTAAAGGTGTCTGTCTGACCCGATAGACTCGAATCTGCTGCCGGTGTATTTATGTGCGTTCTGACAATGAATATTTAGTCTGGCCGACATATAAATCTTTGCAGATCATATATTTAATGCAGTATTTTAACCTTCTTAACTTACAGTTCATATTCGCATTTGATCGGACTTCTTTCCCTGATCTTGTATTCATGTAATGACCAGCATGTATAAATTGAGGAGTAATACAGCATGTTTTAATGCAGTTTGATAATCTGAAGTTTTATCACTGTTGTTTGAATCAAAGTTTTGATTGTCAAATTTTTAATAGTATCAAATATTTCATCTCTTGTTTGCCTTGAACAAGAAACTGAATCCGTGAAGTGAAAGAAATCCCATAAGTTATCCAAGATTATCATAATGATGGAATTACAATCCATCTGTTTTACGTGGAATGGAAAAAAAAAAACATTCAATTAACTAGAAATAAGGAAGCATCTTGACTCAGGAATTAGGAATTTACTCGAGATTTTAAAAATAATAGAAAGAGCCAACTTTGAAAATTTACCACGACAAACTTAGATGTTGGAAATCAATGGAAATCAATAATTTGGAAAAAAGAAGCATGCCATAAAAACGAACCCATGTCGATAACCTAGAAAACATCTTAATATTCGCAGCAAAATTTTCGCAAAGACTTCATACTGAGAGATATGTTGAAATATTTCAAATTGGATCACACTGACAGTGCATTTACATCTTCATATGTACCCAATTAAAGAAATTTACGACAAACGTAAATAAACAAGCGAAGCTTGCTTTTAGAAGCGTTGAGATGTCTTTTAGAAAGTTAAAGAAGTGATTTTAAATTCTCAATCGCAGAATAATGCTAATAATAATATAGCCTGAACAGGATAAACTATCCTTATTTAGCAGAGAAAAGTGTATGTGGCTAGCTGTGGACTCGAACTCACATCCCCAAAGAAATTTTAGGGGAAATGGAGAAGGAAACGAAAATTTGATAAGAACATATATATTAATATGTATATATGTATGTATGTATGTATGTATGTTTGTATGTATACATGTCGTTATTCAGTTTATTTCAGCCATCGGAAAATACACAAAGCATATCACTTGCCCAAGGTGTCACACCGTGGGACTCAACCCAGAACCATGTGGTTGGGAAGCAAGCTTCTTACCAAACAGCCCCAGCTGCGCCTATGTATGTATGTATGCATGTATGTATGTATGTATGCGATATACACACACACACACACACACACACACACACACACACACACACACACA
>NC_068999.1:21408615-21409138 GCF_001194135.2 Octopus bimaculoides | reverse complement strand
TATATATATATATATATATATATATGTATATGTTTGTGTGGCTGTGTTTGTCACCACCCACCATCAGCGGTGCTGGTGTGTTTACGTCCCCGTAAATTAGCGGTTCGGCAAAAGAGAATAAGTACTAGGCTTACAAAGAATAAGTCCTGGGGTCGATTTGTTCTGCTAAAGGCGGTGCTCCAGCATGGCTGCAGTAAAATGACTGAAACAAACAAAACGAATAAAAGTAATGTATATATATATATATATATACATATATTATACACATATATTTACACATATTTATTATAGTATATACACACCATATATATCATCTACTTTTACTTGCTTCAATAATTGGGCTGCGGCACAGTCTTCGAAAACTACTAAGTTCTCATGTACGCTCGCCCTTGTCTGTGTGTGTGTGTTTGTGATTGTGTGTGTGGATGTATATATATATATATATATATATATATATATATATATATACATACATGAAAACAGTGGACTGGAAAAAAATTGAGTATTATTTATTTTTCATGAC
>NC_068999.1:21401289-21407557 GCF_001194135.2 Octopus bimaculoides | reverse complement strand
CACACACACACACACACACACACACACACACACACACACACACACACACACACACACACACACACACACACGCACAAACACACCACACATATATCTATATGCGATGGCCTGCTTTCAATGTTCGTCTACCAAATCGACTCACGAGGCTTCGGTCAGTCTGAAACTTAGTAGAGGACAATAGACAGAAGGAAAAAAGATCTAAGAAACACAAAACATCTCTCATCAGTTTCACAATGCATTCTCTAGTACAGGCTGAGTAGAAGAACGTCCCGTAGTCTTTCTGTCATACTCTACCGCAAGTGAAGTTAGGGAGGTGGTAACGGTATCTTCATGAAGCTAATGTTTTACTGTTGAAAGGCGGTGATCTGGCAGAAACGTTAGCACCCCGGGCGAAATCCTTAGAGGTAGTTCGTCTGCCACAACGTTCTGAGTTCAAATTCCGCCGAGGTTGACTCTGCCTTTCATTCTTTCGGGGCCGATAAATTAAAGTACCAGTTGTGCACTGGGGTCAATCTAATCGACTAGCCCCCTCCCCCAAAATTTCGCGCCTTGTACCTAGAGTAGGAAAGAATGTTTTACGGTTGTTTTCAATTAGCATGATGGTTTGGACTGGTGAATACCACGCGTTCACTGTTGAAACATTTACCAAGAATGGAGAATCTGAGTGTTTGTTCTGCTACCGCACCCTGTATTACCTGGTGGATAGCTATTTTCATAGTCGTTATAAAATGGATACTACGAAGGAGTGAAAAATATGCACCGACGTAATTCTGAGAATGTTAAATAGGATTGAGCAAGATGCTGAGAGATGGCAGTGTAAATTTTGTGTTGCTACTAATAATGTCGTTCGTCTCAACTTTCCTATCATGTGCTACGATAGAGGATACAAAAATCTGTTTGAGATTTTAAATGAAAAATATTTATCCTTATCGTTAACACAATAAATGTTGTCGTTACTACAAGCCATAAAGAAATAGTGATTACACGAAGATAGTTCGAAGCTTTTATGGTGTATTGCTGAATAAAGTAGCCTCCATCGCGTTTCTTGGCGTTAGCTGGTTAGGATGGGTTATTGTCGTTGTCGTCCATTGTTTTGGTGTTCTGACACTGCTCTGGTCTGCCTGCTAGTCCACTACTACTGTTTGCTGCTTAGTGGCTAAAATGCGTTGAATATATAAAACCGATACCTTTTCAGAAAGTGCGTGCCAAAGATGAAACTGTTATTCGTCCCGGTTCCACATGAAGTCTTGAGTGATCACATTTTTCTTGACGACGTCGCTAATATTTGAGCGAATCACGATCTCGTTCTTTAGTTGCGTCTTTTACATTGGATATAGTGATCAGAGTTCGATTTCTAGGTTGTGCAATTGTTAAATATTCCTGCTTCATCTTTGTAAGCTATCAGTAAACGAGACCCTGAAAATAGTCATGGATTCATGGTTACTGCTGTTACGTCTATGATTAAGCCAGGAAGATTTGGGTCAGTAGAAAGACTTTGAATCTAAAAGACCACAAATATAACAAGTGTCGTATGACCGAGATGTTATTGGGGACGAACAGACGGAAATAAACAAAATATGACAGCATGTTTTCAACAACCACAAGAAACCTTGATTGAATAAACTTATTTCCAAATATGAAAGAAGAGCGTTGTAGTTTACTTAAATCATTGTGATACCGAAGAAATAACAAATAACAAATACGGAGAGCGAACTTAAAATGCAAAAAGGGAAAGATAAGTATAACATTTTTATATTTCAAGCATAAAGGTCCATCATCAGGAATGTAAGTTTACGTAGATTCTGCCATGATGATTGCTGTACGGGCAGTGACCCTGCTTTGTCTGCATAGTGGTGGTAGCAACGGGAGAATGTAGTAGTAGTAGCAGATCCCCCAAAACGGTGCTGCCTATGGTTGAAGAGGTCACAGGGAGCGGTGGTGGATGGCTAGCTGTAGCTAGGAAGCAGTAGCGGTGAAGGTAGCTGTTTACATTATTGTTGGTGGCAGTGGTGGTAGATGTTGTAGTAGTAGTCGGCGGTGATCTGTACAGTGTTGATGGGATTGATGACCAACTCGTCTTTTATTTAGAAACTAGCAGAAATATCCAGCGTTGCCTGGATTAAAGAAAATAATGAAATTCGAAAATGCCTTTTAGATCTCTAACATGACACATGGATTATGCAGTCCTCAACAGTAATTAGCTGAGGTACAAACTATTAATGTCAATAACATATTTTGTCCAATGTTCTCACCGTTAAAATTGTTAAAAAAAACAGGTAGTTCTTTGTCTTTGCAATCACCTTCAATTGTCACTACTTATTTGAAACACATTGAAACTGAAAATGCATAAACTTGAGAAGAACCAGCCTGCAACTCCATGCAAAATACATTTAAATGAGCATTCATTATAACGGCGTTCCCACATGCATTCTTTTCAAGTTATTTCGATGTTACACTCGCTTTCCCTAAGCTTTATTGCACGCAAATGGAGAAAACGTTCACTGCGTATATATCGATCGCTGTACGCCAGCGTCTAACAGCTTTGGCTTTTTAATGCACAGAAAATTGAAATTATGTTTTTTCTAAGCCTCTGATTAAAAACAAACCCAGCCACATTACTTGGAAAAAAATAATCTTTATTGTGCTGGTCTTTCGTAAAATTTCGCGCATGGGAAAGGCAACAAAATCGCCCCTCCCCACTTTGAATGGGATATTCCTATCTTAAAAAGTAATAACCGATTATCTCGGTAACCATGGGAGTTGGAGGGCAATAACAATCTCCTGAACATGAGCGGACCATGCTGCCGCTCTGTGCTGAATTTCACGCGATTCCACTGCACCGTTCTCGAGTGAATCTGCCGACACTCAATCAATCAATCAATCAATCAAGCAATCAAGAACACTGCAATTTATAGTATAGAATAGTGCATCCACCGCCAAAACTAATTTCTTAATCTTTTTGAAGACGGTGGTGTGTAAATTGAGGGAGATTCATTGTTATTTCTAGCAACGTGCTTCGTTGATTTGTGGCTACAACAATCGTACCTATTGATAATTAACTTCAAAAGGAGATTGACTTTCAAATAAACACTTTACTATGGCAATATTCAATCCAAGCACGTTCAACAATCGTTCTCCAGGGGAGCAACCGTATTGTTAGGATAATTATGCTTGTAGGAGAAAAAAAAATTATAATAAATTAAAGCATAAATACATTAAAATACACAACAAATAAATTAAAATATCACATAGAAACACACGTGAGAACAAGACAGCAAGAGAACTTCTATTGTGGTCAGTCGACCTAACAGAAACAGCATGCAAACATTGGGACATGGAATACATGGAGACACACATAGTTATATGTAGTTATGTGAGTGCGTATGTAAGAATCATAGCAAATACAAAAGATTGACTATATCAATTCAGTATGACAGGAAAATCGATATTAATAATTCTTGATGCATGGTGTATGATATTACACACAATCTGATAAATAGCCCTATTACTAACGGAGCATACTTAATCAAGATGCTTTCAATATGTAACAACATTCGTAGCTCGCATTCTATCATTAACGTCCAACATTATAGCACAACTTCTACAACAGTGTTGGATATAGACTTGGTGGAACCCTAAGCTATATAAAGCTTGGTGGCTCTTTGTTAAAAATTTGAAACCAGAAGATCTCACAAAACTTGAAACACTTGTAGGCTTTTCTTGCTTGAGAAACCCGAAGAAGTAGCTTGTTTAGCTTTTACCTACATTCGGTGACACTATTCACAAGTGTTCTACACATCAGCTGCCAACTTCATAACAACGAATACTGAGTATATTCTACCCACTCACTTGTAAGTAGTTTCTAACATATCTATCGGTCACGTATCCGGGGAGTTTTTTTTCACGCAGGCCTGGACAAGACTAGCAGTTGTCTATGGAGCAAGTCTCTCCCATCAATGCTATTGACGCCATCCAAGAAAAAGACTTGGTCCGACACAACTTGGTACCAGTGTCATCGTACTCGAAAATCAGAACGTGAAGATCCGAAACAAATATCACAAATCATTTTATCTCTCTTTGGCTCTAAGCAATTCTGCTATTTTACTGCCTCGGATAAGTATTTTATTTTATCGTCTCTGAAAGGATGGAAGCAACTGTTATTTCGATGAGATTTGAATTCAGAATATAATGGCATTTTCTTCTACACGTTAACGTTTCTTTAAACCCATCATCGCCTTACAAATATCATAACATCCCTTACACCGAACATATCTAACACTACTAACTTCCACTATAATATTATGATTTAAGGCCGTGAACTGACAGAATCGTTAGCTCGCCGGTCAAAATGCTTAGCGGCATTTCGTCCGTCTTTACATTCTGAGTCCACATTCCGCCGAAGTTGACTTTGCCTTTCACCCTGTCGGTGTCGATAAAATAAAATAAGTACCCGTTGAGTATTGGGTGGGTGTTATCGACTTATCCCCTCCCCCGAAATTATTGACCTTGTGCCAAAATTTGAAAGCAATATTTCTGTAGCAATTGATATTCTTAATTTGAAACAGTTTGTTTATAACTTGGTTCATTTAGCGAATACCGTAGCGATTAATGCAAAAAAAACTATAACTTACTCTTTTAACGAAAAGATTACTTGGAAAGCATTGAAGGAAAATATCTAATACAATGGATATTGATTTCAAATTTTGGCACAAGATCAGCGTTTCGTCCGACGTGCTAACGATCCTGCTAGCTCACCGCCTTCATTACGATAAATATCAACTATGGCAGTCTTTCTCGGTTGCAGTTTTCTTCTTTTTCTTCTTCTTCTTTTTCTTTTTCTTCTTCCAACTCCGTGACATTTGAAGTCAGAACGTAAAGAGCTCGAATTAAATGCTACATGTTATTTTGTCCGACGCTCTAATGAACGCATTCTAACGCTTTCTTCCGTTATCGTTTATATTTTATCTTTTACTTAAGTCATTTGATTGCGGCCATGCTCGGGCGGCCAGCAATTTCACGGAAGGGGATAAGTCGATTACATCAACTCCAGCGTTCAACTGGTACTTATTTATCGATTCCAAGAGGATGAAAGGTAAAGTCGACCTCGGCGGAATTTGAACTCAGAACATGAAGAGGGACGAAATGCGTTAAGCATTTCGCTCGGCGTTCTAACAATTCTGCCAGCTCACCGCCTTCGTTAAATAAATATTATTTATTCTCTTCTTTCACAATTACTTCTCCTCTTGATACTATTACAACATTTATCCTCATATGAATTCGGTCAATCGCTTGACCTTTCTAAAATCAGAGACATACAACAACAAATGATGAACAATTAGGAATTTTGAAGGGAGAATACTTTCGATTATATAGCCTTCAGTACTTGACTCGTACAAATTAATTTTATCGATACTGGAAGAATGAAAGACTACGTTAACTTTGGCAGGATTTGAACCGAGAACGCAAGAAGCTGTAATTAAATATAGCAAAGTATTTTATTCAATGCTGTAGCGACTCTGCCAACGCAACGTAACGCCTACTTTCACCCTTTATTAACATTTAATGCTGAATTTCAATTTACTGGATCGATTTGCTATAGATTTGCTATGAAAACAACTTAGATATATTATAGTAATTTGTTCTACGGTTGCTATAAGAACCACTACTACAAACAACAGATATACTTAAGATATTGATAGCTTGTAATATAATATCTAAAGAGGAGTGGAAAGAGAGGGACAGGCAGAGAGAAGAAAAGAGGAAAGGAAGGGGAGAGAATGACAGTGAAAGACAAAATGAAGTGTAGCGTTGGATCATTTTGTAGATCATTTTGTGTGTGTGTGTGTGTGAGAGAGAGAGAGGAAGAGAGATGGAGGGAGAGAGAGAAAGATATACGTTGCTGGTGCATTTGTAGACAGTTATTTTAACGAAAACGTGCATATACGAGAGAGAGAGAGAGAGAGCTAAATGTATAGGAAAACAATATATAATATATATATATCCACACATATACACTCATAAATGTATCTATGTATGTTCATTTCGGCGTATATATTCTTTTATTTGTTTCAGTCATTTGACTGTGGCCATGATGGAGCACCGCCTTTAGTCGAGCAAATCGACCTCTGGACTTATTCTTTGTAAGCCCAATACTTATCCTATCGGTCTGTTTTGCCGAACAGCTAAGTTACGGGGAGGTAAACACACCAGCATCGGTAGTCAAGCAATGGTGGTAGGGGTACAAACACAGACACAAACACACAAGTGT
>NC_068999.1:21395423-21401259 GCF_001194135.2 Octopus bimaculoides | reverse complement strand
TATATATATATATATATATGACGGAAATTGAAAGAAATCCGTCATATATATATATATATATATATGACGGGTTTCTTTCAATTTCCGTCTACCAAATTCACTGACAAGGCTTTCATCAACCCGAGGCTATAGTAGAAGACACTTGCCCAAGGTGCCACGCAGTGGGATTGAACCCGCTATCATGTGGTTGGGAAGCAATCTTCTTACTATACAGCCACTCCTGCGCCTTATATGTGTATTTATATGTATTTATAAACATGAATATACGTGTATTTACACACACACACACACACACACACACACACAGACACACACAATAGTGATGATGGAGGAAAATATCAAAGTGTTAAGTCCCTCCATGTGCCTGTACCGTCGACTCCACGCAGAGTAGTTCGGTAGATCAAATGACCTCCAGAGGACAGCAAGAGTTAGATACAACAGCTTGAAGATAATTTGTTCAGGATTTTACTGACAACACTTTAGAACCAACTGCCAGTCGAAAGCAATGAAAACAATCAGCGTTAGCTATGTATCTGCTAGATTCAAACTGAAGGAAGTAGGGAATAAAACGAAAAAATGAAAAAACAAACCTACGAGGAAAAAACTGCAGAGACGCCAAAATACATCAGCTGAGGCAGGAGATGAGGATTGTCAGGAATCCGTACCAAGGAGTCAGTGAAGAGCAAAGCCGTCCACAAGCAGAGCTGCAAGGTATCCTGAGGAAGAAGTTGATCATCCTTTGTAGAACAGAAAAGCAGAGATGACCAAGAAAAGAAATGGCCATATTTGCATCCAAGGTGGTACTTTACTCTTTTACTCTTTTACTCTTTTACTTGTTTCAGTCATTTGACTGTGGCCATGCTGGAGCACCGCCTTTAGTCGAGCAAATCGACCCCAGGACTTATTCTTTGTAAGCTTAGTACTTATTCTATCGGTCTCTCTTGCCGAACCGCTAAGTTACGGGGACGTAAACACACCAGCGTCGGTTGTCAAGCGATGGTGGGGGGACAAACACAGACACACAAACACACATACATACATATATATATATATATACATATATACGGCGGGCTTCTTTCAGTTCCCGTCTACCAAATCCACTCGCAAGGCTTTGGTCGGCCCGAGGCTATAGTAGAAGACACTTGCGCAAGGTGCAACGCAGTGGGACTGAACCAGGAACCATGTGGTTGGTAAGCAAGCCACTTACCACACAGCCACTCCTGCGCTTACTTGGTTACAATCAAAACGGCAACCTCGATTGTTCAGCAGAAACAAGTAAACACCTTTTTTCATAACATCCTAGATGACCCTGGAAGAGAGCATGAACTTTGTCAAAACAAAATCCTTAGAAGCTCATCACTGACAACGAACGAGTTTGACATGAACGAGTTAAGCTGGACGGAAGTTCAGTGAGTTGTCAAGGTCGATCTCTGCTCTAGCGTCCAGTGGAATACCGTACAATGTCTGTAAACATTGTCCGAGATTCCTTCAACAACCGGGGAAAGATGCTGAAAAGGATATGGGAGAGGAACGGTTGACAACCAGTTGAGGTATACCGATGGATTTTGAATCCCTAAAGAGGAGAATTTGGGAAGGATCGATCGTATCAGGGCCATTTCGCCACCCAGCATTGAAGGAAAGATATTCCTCAGTGTCTTGTCTCGTCGACTAAAGAAGCTCTTCATAAATAAGTGTATTGATACATAGGTACAGAAAAGTAGGGATTGCTCGAACACTTGATGCCTAGAGCAAACGGAGACAGTTACGCAACTTCTAAGCGAAGCAAAGAAAAGCAAGGGAATTTGAAAATTCTATGGTTGGAACTTGCAAACGTTTACGGGTTCATGTCACACAAACGGGTATAGGAGACCCATCGAAGATACCACATCCCTATTACGGTCAACGACTGCATTCTGGATTATCATTGCAACTTCCAGTATCAGTCGGGCACAGGCTGGAAAAAAGATCTCATAAGTGGCTGCACCGTTCCAGTAAACCTATTTTTCTCTCGTCATGGATATGGTGTTCGAGTCAGCAGTGGTGGAATGCCAAGGACCCCAGGCAAAATCCGGTGAGTGACAGCCTTCAGGGATGATCAGATTGTAATTACATCAGGAACTGCTGGTGCCAGGCGGATCCTCGCAAACCATGAAAGTTAAGGTCCATTGTGCTGAAGCGACAAAATGTAGTGGAAAAATTCATCTGAACTTTGACAGAACAACCAGTCTAGAGCTTGGGAAAACTCTTTGACAACAGCCTGAAGGACACAGGTTGATAAGTAGCTTATGGAAGCTTTTGTATACTAGTAGCCCTAGTGTCTAGACTTGTGAGTCCCCTATCATTATACGACGCCAGTATGACAACTCTGAAAAACCTGAAGTTCAGCAACTTTTAAGGTGCGGCTTGGGTTTTCCAGGAGCTTAAGAAGTATCGCTCTGTATGGACTCATAAAAACCTTACGACTCTTCTTCAACGGTCTCTCAGGACAGTTTCTACTGATATAAACTTCTGAAACTACGATACACAGAGATTCCATGGATATTAGCGTAGCAGAAGCCGTGTAGATGTTTGTACGGATTAGAAGTAGAGTTCTACCAGAGAATTGCAGGCGGTAAAGAAAGAGTTGAGGCAGAGGGTTCTTGTTGTGACCTTGGTTATAGGACATTGAGAGTTGGGATACTTTCTAGCCTGCCAGATTGGTAACATCAAGGACAAAGAGCGAAACATCTCCTCCAAGAAGTTCGTGCAGGTGTACAGAAAGCACGTGCTAGTAGAAAAGTGTGACCTGGCCAACGAGGTGCCTAGACAAGGTAGGTCAATATACAGGAGCAGAAAATCACATGGTCGGACCTCTGACGGGCTGACATCCAGAGTATCAGATTTCTAATCCAGGTTGTTTACGGCAATTTACCAAATCCGACAAATCTTCACATTGGGAGCAAGTGGGAAGCACACTCCTATCCCTTGTGTTCCGAAAGATAGTCCCTTAATATCTCGCAAGCAGCTTCTCCAGAGACTTTGTCGAAGGCTGCTACTGTTGATGACCTGATGAGGTACACAAGATCATGTCGTTAGCAGTCGCAGCTATCAGCTTGAGGGAAGCTCAGTTCAGTGAGACAACAACGACTGTGTCTACAGTCCACAGTCCCAGAGTGGAATCTGTGAGCAGATCTCGTCGAACAGTTAAAATTCTCAGAATGTATTTTACAAACGACACTCCGTCAAGATATTGTTATCTTTTCAAAATTCACTGAATAGGCGATCATGTGGGAACTGACAACCCCCTGGAGGATGCTCATGAACGAACGTTTGCTAAATACCGGGAGCTAGTAGAGTAGTGCAGAAACCAGGCGCGGCCAGCAAGTTGCAGTGCAACTAAAGTAGAATACTGGGCTTTTGTGGGGTGTTCACACTGCATAAGTTCCATCATTGAAGCTGCAGAGGTCATTGTGTAGCCTTCTCTGGATAAAGACAGCAAAGCGGAGGTTTTGCTGCAACTGGGCAGAAAGCTGGTACTTAATCAACTACGGCTTGGTCAAGTTGGCAAAGGGGTCTGATGCTGAGAGACCCCAAACACTCTAAGACTCCTAAAACATCACAGATGAACATCCGAAGGCATCTGTGACGTGCACATACAAACATACATATACATATGTCTGTCTGTCTGTCTGTCTGTCTGTCTGTCTGTCTGTCTGTCTATCTATCTATCTACTTCTCTCTCTCCTATCTATCTATCTATCTATCTGTCTGTCTGTCTGTCTGTCTGTCTATTTCTATCTATCTATCTATCTATCTATCTATCTATCTATCTATCTATCTATCTATCTATCTATCTATCTATCTATCTTTCTATCTATCTGCCTGCCTACCTACCTACCTACCGACCTACCTACCTACATATCTGTCTTTATGCATGCACTGTATTATATTAATGTTTAAAAAGATATTAGTAAACCTAAATTTACAACCCGTGGAACTGATGGATAACTCAAAATACAAACTAATCCACGGTTGCTTAAATTTAATCTCCGGCGAATAAGAATAAAAGAAAAATCAACACGGATCACCAGCATTCAGTTGAGGCGTATCTAAGAAAGTGAGTGCTTTGTGGTTAAGAAGCTAGCTTTGCAGCGACGTAGTTTCGGGTTCAATCCCATTGCGCGGCACCTCGGGAAAAATGTCTTCTACTCTTGTCCCGAGCCGACCAATGACTGTTGAGTGAATTTGGTAGACGGAAACTGTGTAGAAGATCATCACGTTGATATATATATATATGTATATATGAATAATAACAATAAATGGAGCAAAACGCATATAAATAAAGGTTCCTTTAATTCCTACACAGTTTTCAAAATATATGTGTACTCTACTTCAAAGAAGTAAGAGCTGCTGGAATTCCACATATATTCATCGTCAGGGAACCAACATATAGAAGCAAGACAAATGCGAAATGATATATGTATATATATATATATATATATATATATGTATATATGTATATATGATATATATGATATATGTTGCAAAAAAGGAGAGACGGTTAGCACTCTCCTTGACAAGGACGGAAGAGATCAATCGATCTTTCTAACACATATGGACATTGCTCTCTACTTCAGAGCAATCTATTTTTAAAATGGCGGTGCCCCAGCATGGTCACAGCTCATGAGCTGAAACTAGATAAAATGAAAATGAAAAAAATGAAGTATATATATATATATAAATATATACATAATAACAATAGCTGGAACTCAGTTGGTTACGACGACGAGTGTTCCAGTTGATCCGATCAACGGAACAGCCTGCTCGTGAAATTAACGTGCAAATGGCTGAGCGATCCACAGATACATACACCCTTAACGTAGTTCTCAGGCAGATTTAGCGTGAAACAGAACGTGACAAAGCTGACCCTTTGAATTACAAGTACAACTCATTTTTTTGCTAATTGAGTGGACTTGAACAACGTGAAATAAACAGTCTTGCGCCGGTAGTCGAACTCACAACCTTACGATGGTGAGGCGAATACCCTAACCACTAAGCCACGCACCGTCACATATATAGATACGTACGTTTATACATACATACATGTATGTGTGTGTGTGTGTGTGTGTGTAAGCGTGTGTGTGTGTGTGTGTATCTTTGGATTTATATCCCCATCGCTTTACAACTGGTGATTCGTGTACGTGCAGGCAACTTAGCGGTTTTGCAAAAAGATACCGATAGAATAAGTGGCAGATTTCAAAACGAAAGAAAAAAATTTACTAGCACCGATTTGTTCGACGAAACTTTTCAAGGTGTCACTCCAGCTTGGCCGCTGTCCAGTGATTGTAACAAGTAAAACGCAAAGCTAAACTACAGACACAAAAAAAGTAATGTTAAAATGTCACAAGTTTCACACATTCTAGTCATCTGTCATATTATTTTTGACACTCCACTGTATTTTCGTGCCGTTATTGTTCTTCTTGTTATTTTTATCATACAATGAAAACTAAGCGGAGAACGAAAACAAAAGATAACACATTTTCAAGTTGGAAGAAAAGACAAAGAAAGAAAGACTGAAGAAAATATGCAAAATGTATGTGAACGTTGCAGTTAGGTTCATTGAAAATGCAGATAAACAGCAAAGTTATGCAAGATAATGCACTATGATAATGTATGTATGTTAATATCAATTCGCAGTTACCAAGGCAACCGAGAAAGCTAAATGCCACACTCTCATTCACGAATATACATATATGAGTGTGTGTGTGTGTGTGTGTGTGTGTGTGTAAGAATATATATAAGAATATATATATATTTATATGCATCGTTTGTGTATTAATATATATATATATATATA
>NC_068999.1:21393843-21394603 GCF_001194135.2 Octopus bimaculoides | reverse complement strand
TATATGTATATATATAAAGTGTAGTATATTGCCACTTAAGTGTGGCTGACCCCTAGGGGTGGATGTTACTGTTGCTTTTAGCCCCAGGAGGACATCTCCTCCAGCTGGCTTATCGACACACTACTGTGTCCTGTTTGCCAAGGGAAGTTATCAACAGTAACATCCACCCCTAGTAACATCGCATATGTGAGTGCAGCTGTGAGGGGTAATCTTCAAATCCCCATCTGCGAGTTATCAGAGCATGTGCAGATTAGTTACGTTTCAGTTCAGTCCATTATCACTGAAGATTTGGGTATGAGACGCATGTCTGCCAAATTTGTGTCAAAAATGCTTTCAGCTGACCAAAAAGGCTCTCGGGTATCAGTTGCACAAGATCTCCTTGATTGTGTCGAGAATGATGAAATATTTTTTGAAAACTTTGTCTAGGCGGTCTGAGTAGGCATCGGTAAGCTTTTGGTAAAAATTGATGCAGATTCTCTGCTCAACTTTCTCTGTCATGCTCAATGCGACGATCACACGCTACACACCTTTCTTCGAAGCACAGCTGTAAACAGCAAAAATGAGCTAGAACGTTAAAACATAGTGTGCATACATAGCAGAGTTTAAGGTCAATCTGTACGAAGCGGCTTTTATCTGCGTTCTTTAGCTTCGTTACTATGGCAACAATCCGGATACTTATTGATCATACCACATATATATGTATATATACCTACACACACACACACACACACACACACACACACACACACACACACACACA
>NC_068999.1:21392228-21393806 GCF_001194135.2 Octopus bimaculoides | reverse complement strand
CAGAACGAGAGCATACACATATAGACACACACACACACACATCGATACAACGAGCTTCTTTCAGTTTCCGTCCACCAAATCCACTCACGAGGCTATAGTAGAAGACATTTACCTAAAGTGCCTCGCAGTGGAACTGACACCGGAACTATATGCTCGGGAGGCAAGCTTCTTACCACATAGTCACGCCCGTGGCTATATAGGAGAAATAAGGATAAACAGATGTGTATATTATGATTCCTGCGCAAGTTTCCCCATTATGGTTGTTTGGAACCCTGCAATAGATATGCAACGGATCATCAGGGAAACACTTTATTGCATTAAGTTACAAATAACTATGTCCATATAACTACGCAGATGTCTTGCAAACAACTTGCAAACAACTTGCACATCGCTCATCGTCTGTTTTTAACCAAATCCAGTACTAGCCTTCTCCACTGTAGTTTGGATATCACTCATGGTGGTATTTACCTTACGATGAGTTAGGCCTAACAATAACAGCAGTCGTCTCACACTATGTCCTACAAACCCTCTACATCCAACTTCGTTTGGAAAATGCTCCGCTTTCCAGCCTGCGTCTTCACATTTCTTGAGGAGGTTTACATAACGGTCAATCTTTCGAGCCCGCGCAGCATCCATATTATCTTCACGAGGAACCGTTAACTCGACATCTATAAACATAACAATAACACACTGTTTATATTAGTCGGGTGGTGTCCTCATCTTTATTGTTGTTTTTACCATGTTTCGGCTGTGTATGCTCCAGTCTTTTTCATGTCTCTGATGATGCAATTTAGTGCCTTGCTCAGGAGTGAATTCAGAATCTCTAGGTGGCTGCACTGCATTAGCCAACACCACTATACACTACGTTATGCCCGTAGGCAGTGACCGAATGAAATTTTAAGGCACCTAAACCCCTATTGATGTCTTATATCGGGTCCGTACTGATTGGATAATACCATTTTATATTCCTGATTTTATATTATGAACACTGTCTACATTAGTCGGAGCAGTGTCCTCATCTTCATTATTAATCTCACTACGTTTCGGCTTCAGCCTTCTGTAGGTGTATATGTGTGTATATATGTATGAGTGTTCACCCAAACAGTCGTATAAATTCAGTTGTTTTTTTTTTCTTTTTTTTTTGTGAAAATTGTCTGACTCGATACAATTATATATCTACTTTCGTTTTCCCCGCCTCAATAAAGTTGTCTTATTGTTTTATTTTTTATACATTTTTTTTATATATACATTTGTATTTTTCGCCTTTGTCTGTGTGTCACCGAGGCTTGTTAACTATTTCTAACATTTTTTCTGTATTAGCGTGTGTGATAATGTATGTAAACGTGTATGCTTGTTGACCTAGGTATATATATATGTGTGTGTGTGTGTGTGTGTGTGTGTGTATGACTGCATGTGTGTGTAATTAGGTGTTTATATGTAAGTGTATGTATACGTGAATGTCTGTATTTGTAAGTGTGTGTATATGTATGAGTGTGTGTATGTGTGTGTAAGATTGTACGAGCGTGTATGCGTGGGAGCATGGGTGTATGTAGATACAACCGTGTGTGTGTCTCTATC
>NC_068999.1:21390867-21392218 GCF_001194135.2 Octopus bimaculoides | reverse complement strand
TATATATATATATATATATATATATATATATATATATATATATATATATATATATATATATATGTGTGAGTGTGTGTTTATATATATATGTATATGTATGCCTATGTATGTGTAGGTGTGTGTGTATGAATATATATGTATATGCATGTATGCATATATGTATATATACATATATACACACATAAACGCACACACACACACACACACATATATATATATATACAAATATATGTATATATATGTATGTGTGTATATGTATATAACTCCCTTTTTTTTACTGTTTGATTTTCACTCTCTTCCCCCGCCTCAACCATCTTTACTACTCCTGATAACTAACCAAATATAAACGATTCATCCAGAAATTTGTATTATTTAATTCTGTCTCTGAAGAATTTCTAATTGGGTATTTCTTACATAGCTATCTAATACGTAAAACTTTGTAATTCCTACTAGCAAATGAAACATGTGTAATGGTGAATAATTAATACAAAAGAATTTTCCATCTTCCTATTTTGTTATGTGATAACTCTGCAAGCAATATTTCTAGCACTTTCAACCCTCGTATGTACACTGGGTTGTAATGCTCCAATAAGCTGGTTTGTTTCAAGAGGACACGGCTTGGATACATGATATATATATATATATATGCATATATATGAGCATCAGTGGAGACTCAGGCCCTGTGGCTCTTCGGGCTCAGTGCGAGTATAAATTAAATAAAGTGAACGTGCATTTCCAAGCTGATTTAATTTCTGCCAAGACTGACTTCAACCAATAACTCGGGCTCCTTTCATTGAGCCTGGTCGCAGTACATTCCCGATCGTTCAGCGTCTGGCGATCGGGTAAAAAAATATCATTCGTAGCAGACGTTCTCTTGATATCGCTGAGACACGCCTGACTCGAGCTCAGAAGTTACAACCCGAGTTGTTATCAATAATAAGTAATTCAAGTCCAACGTTTTGTTGAAACAATAAATTTCTTTAGAGATTAGGATTTAAATTCCAATCTATGAAAAGCTTCCGTTCAGCAATATTCTTAAAGGAAAGAAAAATACCCAGTAACTCGGGCTAATACGAACGAGCCTGGTAGGTGTAAACGACTAACTGGCATCTCTTGTCAAGAGTACAGACGACAGTCAGATCACTGCTGTTTGTCGTGCACTCCGCTGTCGTTATTTGATTGCTGTTATTTTGTGCGTCTGTGTGTAAATGTCAGTTGTGTTTTGCGGGGTTGCTTTATTTTTACCCTTAACTTAGAAATTCTTCGAGCAGGCGAAATCTGTGATGAGCCCGAGTGATGGTGATGACCTGGAGTCACCTCTGATGTGTGTTTGTGTGTGAGTGTATATATA